>NC_041336.1:10718174-11018174 GCF_004354835.1 Perca flavescens | reverse complement strand
CAACGGAAAGTTCCCAGATGGATACGCTGAGCAAATGCGAAGCAATCCATCTGGCGGAGTCAGATTATGTGACATGCAACCCAAAAACAGAATGTGTGGTTATTAAAATTGCAGTGAGTTTTTCTCCTCATGAAACATTTCGCCCCACATCTTTTTCCTGGGAAAACTCTGTGTTTTGCAGTAGCAGTGAGTGACGCTGGCTTACCGTTCACGTTGCCCAGGTGGAAGTATCCATCGACTAGTGAGGCTCCATTGTTGAAGTGATGGGTCATGTGATCCAGCCAGTTGGCCTCCACGCCTTTGACCCCCTCATCACAGTTTTGAACCCGCAGTGGCACCTTTACAGTGTAGTACTTCACCTGGCCCTCTCGGACTGGTGGGTGGTTGTACAAAGCGAGCAGTTCCACTCCTGTTGGGAAACGACAGAAAACATTGATTTAACATGATATGGGTTGTGACAATACAGACGTAGCCTCTGTGGAACTCCCACGTTTTACTGCATGATTATTAAACTACTGCTGTACGTTGGCCACAATCCAAAGTGCAATTTGGCACCGTCTGTAGGAGCACTTTCCCTCTTCAGCTGCCAGAAGTTATAAGAAATGGACCGGTAATCGGCTGGCTCAGAGACAGCAGGGTTTTGGTTTGAAATATATACTTTTTTGTTGCAAACAAATATCTGCAGTATTGGTTTATGGACCACTTCTGAAGGACTTCTTGATTTGGGAGAAGTTATTTTCCACACAACCACACTGTGAGCACCGTGTTAACAAACAATTGGAAGGACATCTATTTCCTATGAGATAAGCAAACAGGGAAACTCAGCCAATGTGAAGAAAGTCAAAAAGCTTCTTGGCCAAGAAAAGTTGGCCACAGGGTTCCTGGTCATCAACAACAAATAACAATTTGTTTTTTTTCTGATTTTCTTGTCTTGTGAAAAACGGTTTGCATGGGTCCTTGGACAGATAAGAAGGCTGATCTAAAGTAATTGGTTATAGAAAAATTGGGCAGCATTGAAATGGAAATTAGTACACTAAAATTGGATACACCTTAAGCTAAACTACAAAAAAGTAACTGAGAGCCTCCAATAAATTTGACCCTGACTTGTCAGTTGTCTAATTGTGTGGTTTAATTGTGATGTTTCCATCAGCTGCCTTTGCTTTAAAATGTTTCTTGTACAGTATCTAATGATTAAACAATACATATCTGATTATGTACTTATGTGAAACTTTTAGTTTTAGGGCTTTTTGTGTCCTATATGTGATGCATTTTCAACTGTTTTCTGTTCATTTCTGAAGTCTTATAAGCCTGTGCGGGCAGGACAAATTTGTATGCTAGATGCTATATTACAAACTTCAAAATCATCATTATTACAACCGCAAGTTCCACCTGGCAGGTGCAAAATAGACGAGAAATGACAAAGTAATACAAGATGAGATTTGAGTTGCCCCGAGCTGGACTAATAAACTCAAAATCATTTTCAAGGTTGTTGCCTCTTTTTTCACTTGGTTCTTTTTCAACAACAAACGTGAAGTAAATCAAAAGCAATTTGATCATATTCATGCTACATATTCCTTTTAAGGTTTTCCAGAAGTGATGTTACTTTGTTAATTCCAAGTATAACCTTGAATAATGCATTACAAGCTCTCCAGCTAGCTGTTGTTCACATCAAGCAGAAATATACATAATGTAGTAGGCCTCAGGAGAGAGAAACGGGCTTGGAAATTTGCCCACGGTACGTATGTCACTGCTCCTCGCTCATATCATACTAAATCAAAGTAGAAAGGGTTTTATTTGTTGTGATGTGAGTGAGTGAAATATTTGCTCAGCTGTGCTTTGAAAAAAAACAAAACACAAAATGTGAGATGTGAGCGGGGTTCGAATCGGGCAGAAAGCAATTCAAATCGAGTCTGGTAACATTTCCCTCTTTCTTTTAAATGCAAATGTCAGACTGTCATTGCACAAGTGAGCCAGATGGATGAGCAAAATGGGCAGCACTGCCACCCACCCTTCCACCTACACAAACACAAACACAAACACACACACACACACACACACACAAACGCAGGGTGGTGGTAGGGGGAGTCATGTCTCAGTCGCTTTGGTTTATCCGTCTGTCCATCCGTCCATCCGTACGTCAGGCAAACAAACAGGAAAAATGAATCATTTATAACCACTTCTTGTCTGGCTCGTCTGTCTGATATGACAGCTAGCCACCGAATTCCCTAAATCTTGTCATTTGTCACTCTTGAGAAAAGTTGAATCACAGCAGAATATTCACACACACACACACACACACACACACACACACACACACACACTCCGCTCGTCCCTCTCTCTGTTGCCCATGTTACAAGGACAATATGGCAAACAAATCTTGGACAAAACACACCCCAACAAAATGACTTCCCATTCAACATGTCTCTGACCAGCAAACGCAACACATTTCTTCGCTGTGGATGACTTTGTGATCTGCGATCTGTATCATATAAACTGGTTTACAGTTTATGTGTACACGCCTGAGATGATGTATCACTACGGTTTGTCCCATGAATCTCTTCTGTATCTCAGAGAGCTTTGGGTAGGTCATGAAAAAGACTGCTTTTGGAAAGTTTTATTTTCTCTTACTTACAACTCTTATTTTCTGTAATCACAGTGCAATTAAATAAGACCACATTAAACCGTATTCGACACAGATGATTCCATCGCTACTGATGGGACTGTTATGGGTGGACGTCAGAGTTGTTCCTTAATAAATAACAGCCACTAGCCAGAAAACATGCTGCTCTGCATCTGTTTTGCTCACAATATTAGATGTTTTCTGTGTAATAGCTGAGAGTTTTGCATGCATTATATTTCATTACAATCTAATTTCGCTATGAATGTGGCACTAAGGCGACTGTAATTTAGATGGAGGGGCAGGTTGCTAATCTTCTAACCTTTACTCAGAAAATACTTTGTGTGTCTGTAAACACAATTTCAGCTGTTCTCTGTTCACAGGAGATACTCTCTACTGGAGCATCAGAGGGATTACGTACCTCGCCTCAGAGAAACTTGAGAAGGGCAAAACAGGGCAGGGGGCAGTACCAGAAGATATGAGGACTATTATTACAAAATGTATATGTAGGAATAAAACCAAATCTGTCTTGCTGATATCCATCGCTCTGAACTGCAGGATAATAGTGAGTCAAACTGGAGGCCGTGCTTTCACCTGGCATTCATACGTATTTCAGAAATCACTTTGATAGAAATCTGTAGGGCTGCCCTCTAAACCTCCATGATTCAAATAATCAGTAAAGAAGCACCCAAGTTGACTTACACTTTGTCAGTCAAATCACTGCCTCCTGTTTTTTTTTTTTGCTGCACTATTTTACACAAATACTGATTCAGGTACAGCCCTAGTCTATGTGCAGACTTTTTGCAGCTTAAACTCACTGCAAAACGCAAGTCAAAGCATTAAAGTAACTAGATTTCACTTGCTTTTCAAAAACAACAAGCTGTTCTATGTCAGGGTGGGCTGTGATTGACTAGTTGCATCACTGCAGTGCATCATAGAGGGAGGAAAAAAAACATAGCTAACTGCAAGTTGAAATGCAAATGCTAAAGTAGCTGAGCTTTGCAAGTTAAAGCTGCATCAGAAGATTTTTTTTAATTTATTATTCTAAATGGGAGCTGGTGGTTGTTTCCACTTTGATTTGCAGTCTGCAGTGTGTTTCAGATGGGAAAAAAAAAAGTCAATTTACACAACAAAATTGTGGCTCAGAATTCATGAAATGAATGATAAGCAGATTGCATTCCTCATTACTTTCTCCCTGTGGGATTTCCCAGTCAGGAGTCAAACCAGTGACCCAACAATTACATGTTCCCAATGACTATGACGAACTTGAGATACTACACAAACATCTTAGACATCCTTTTAGAAAATGAGTGCAAACTGCAGATGAGCAGATACTTTGTTGTTAGGAAGAATATTAGGTTGAGGTTCTTTGACCTTTGAGGAACTCCATTAGTAACCAACATAAATCCCTAAAACGAGTCTCTTGCCAAGCTTACCACTCCCCCTGCCCCCTTGTGCTGCAGTGTTCTTTAAATGACACACGCAAACATTACTGTTTAATAGAAACAGAGCAGAGATCTGCTGGAGAGGTGATATTTTACCAAGAAGCAGTTGTAATAAATCTGCAGTCCCATTTGCGTTTTGGCTGTTATCTAGAAACAGTCCTGATAAATAACTTGATTAATGTTTCAGAGAATTATTAGGGTCATTTTTGTGCTATAGGGTAGTAAAATCTTACATAATGCCCCAATAATTTGATATTTAAGTGCGTACAGTGTCACACACACACACACACACACACACACACACACACAGATGCACCAAAGAGTATGACTCAAAGAGTCCTTTGAACCTAATCACAAATCAATAGCATCAACAGACGACTTTCAGAATAAAGTCTGCGCAGCTAACCTGAGTCTTGTGGTCGACGGCAGTCCAGCTAACAAGAAAATGAGCGCATGGGTTTTGTTAGGACGTTAAGAGCATGTGGCTTCAAAGACCTATCTGATGGCAGGCCGGCTGCCCAACCGACGAAGTCGGCCGCAGTAACCCTGCAAGTGATCCTAGCAGCGTAGCTTTCCAACATGACATGTCATTATTTCAATGTCTGTTTCTATAATCTGAGAAGCTGGACACTGATTCCATCAGAGCAGAGATAACACTGATCTCAAGGGTTGAAAACCAAGCAGCTGAAAAGACTCCCCTCTGCACATGGACTCAGATGATTTCGGACTGATTTTCCTCAGGATTACACCTATGATAAAGCTCTTAATTTAAGCTCTTTACTTCATTTTATGCTGTTTGCTTAAAGCATGTTATATGCGTTTGAAGCCTTGATAAACCTTATATCATGACAAGAAACTCAATCAATTCATCTTCGCATCAGCTAGGAACCGATACCTCAGGCAGTCAAACACTTAGCTTGTCAAATATTGACTGCACATCAATATCCTCTTTTTTTTGTTAGTTTGATGAGGTCTCCTGCACAAATTCTTATCCCAACTCTCTCCTACAAAATACATTCACATACTACTGACTTGCATTGTCTGTAATGTTTTTCAAATCCAGGAAAGGTTTTAAGCCTACCTTAATGTAAAAGGTAAGGCTGGAAAAGAGACAAAATATGGTGCAGTATAAATCTTTCCTCGGTTTGATTATGTAACAGTATCCAGGTGGCATTTAATTCCCTACAAAACGTTTTTGCTCATGCAAATTAGTTGTATCTGAAAGTAGACACAGCTTTGTCTGATCCAGACATAAATGTATAGCTGTCACTACGATGTTATACTTTCCGTTTGGTCCTTTCAACAGAATCCCTTTCCTTCAAACCATTCAAGCATTTGAGTCTCCAAACTTATGGGCTCAGTTTCTATCCAGAGCTTAAGTCTCAGGGATAGTGATCATCTTTCAATCATAAGCCACAGACTTTCGCCAGCTCCGCTGCCAACACTTGCACGGCATTCACCTCAAGATCTGAGGATTAGCAAGGACAAGCCAGCGGTAGCCGAGACTCTTGGGCCTCCTCGGAAGACTGGGCATTAGTAGAGAGGGACATGGGAGCTTGGCAGGCTCCCCTACCACCCCGGCTGGCCACTATACCAGCGCTGCTGGCGATGTCACATAGATTCAGGGGGATGAAGGTTTGGGTAGAGAGAAAGCGGCGAAGCTGAGGGAGGTAGAGGACAAGGCAGTGGGGGATTATCTCGCTGCAAAATGCACTGTAGGGAGGCCCAGATGGACCAGTGAGCTGTGGTCTGCAGTGATGCCAAGTGCGTGATGCTGCACACCGAAGAGTATTTTCATTATGCAACACTCGGTATTAGGTGCTTTGAACCTAATCGCTTTGTACACTGTACTATACATACAAATATGCATTATACACAAACACACACACGTTAACACTCCCACTGGGATGTGTGTCCAATGCACAGTTTGCGCATTGCTCCGACACATATCCCAAATAGGTGCGGTGAGAGGAGGAGAGACTGTAGCGGGGGGGTGATACTGGTGGGTGTCTCCATCTGTCAATCCGAAATGCTCAAATAAAGCCGGAACTATACATGTCCGTGCTAATTTCAACAACATTCCCACAGAAAAGGGGGCTGCCCTAAATAACTCAGAGAGGTGTAGCTATATCCCTCACTTTCTGGGAAGACAGAAAGCGAGCCATGAAATGTGCAGTTTCTGAAAAAAAACCCAGAAAAACTGTTTCACAATTTCACAGACTTAGCTTTATCGGCTAAGTTTGAGTGTGAATTTGTGTGCACCACGGCTATAAGACGATTCCCTTTGTGTAACAGATAGAGAGGATTAAATCCCAAGGCAGCACATTGTTGTGTAACATTGAGACAATAGCAAGACAATGACTCCTCAGCGTTTGCCAAGTGTTTCAAGAAGGATTTACGGTGCCACGCTGTTCTTTAGTTAAACAGCCAAAAGGTATGGCTTCAAATGAAACCAAAACCTGGTCTGGCTGTCACCAGACCGAGCTCAATCTTTTAAGATTGAACATTGGTCTGGGGAGTCTGCTCTGTATTTCTACTGCACAAGAGGCGTGATCAACGGGCATAGTTCAAAATGACTGTACGCAATTGGATAGTCCTTCAACCAATCAGACCAACGATCCGGGTGACGTAGCAGCGACAGCGGCACCAACAGGTTGCTGCGCTTCGGTGGCCGCCTTGTTGAATGTAAACAAGAAGCTGCTTGGTCTATCGTCATCGTGTTAAACCCGCCAATAGCGCGCCAGGTGGATGAGCCAGTTTGTGATTGGTCCCCGCAAAATTGTAACGGAAGCAGGATAGATAAACATACAGGTTTCCAGCCTGAGCTGCAGGGCGAAATCAAATCGCCGGCAGTTCGGGCTGGGTTTACCCAGTCTAACCAAAACCCAAATTAACACATACAGTATATCCAGACAGATATTGGCTCAAGATTAGAAGCTGCCAGTTTGAATATCTGTGAATGTGAGACAAGAAGCTACAGTTAACCGCAGAGTGCAGGATTTAACCCCCGACTGCTTCAGCTGCTCTGGGACCAGCAGTCGTCTGGTTTGATGAGGGAGCTCACAGGTGTGAACGTGTATTAATACGCAGCATCAAAAAAAACATTTTAGAATTGATGAATGCTAAAACAACATTTAGCTAATGTACTGTATATATATATGATGCTAAAACCAGACCCATCAACACTGAGCCTTTCACCGTTTGAAGTTTTGACCTTTTCAATTTTCTTAATTAGCATCCCTCATTAGGCCTTTCTGTGCGATCTGTAAGGATAGCTGTGTGGCAGGTCTCGTGTCATTTGGAGTCTTGTCAAGTTCTCAAGCTTTTTTTATTTTGACATTCAAATTGTGAAGCCTCCATTGGGCCAATTAGTGTAATTTTCTTTTAAAGGATGTGTTCACCCAAATAACAAAATGGCATATTTACTCACTCACCTTCAATCAAATGCAAATACCTTTAGGTTTTATATGCCCACGATTTGAGATTTCTGCCTCTACCCAGGTACAATGGCAGTGAACAGAATTTTGTTTGTGGTGCTCATTGAAAAATGACATTTTATAAACTGTAAAAAAACATGCGAAAATAATAAATACACCTTCGTTGTCATGGTGCTGAATTTGTTCAGGAAAGGAACAAATCTTTCTATCTTTGCTATTGGTTCTAAACATGTAGGCTACATATATTAAGGGCCTCTTCATATTTTGTACCGTTTATTTAATTTTTTCTTCAGTGTGTAACTGCAGCATATGAAATGTCGCCATGGCTGTCCATTACCCAGAATAGGAATCATCAAAAGAATGTGTCCACACAAACCTCATGACGTTATTGCTCTACTTTTGTCTCCACTATTTCCCCCCAGATTCATTCATATTTCACAGCAAGTAAGACCTTTATAGTCCTTATTTTACATTACATGTTTGTTGCTTAACACGTCATTTTCATTTTAGTTTGAGTTCATGATAGCAACCATAGAGACCACTCACCGTCACCCCTCCGCAGGCGGTATCTTGGCCTCTCCTTTGCATCTCTGTCTTTGTTGTTATTGTGACACGGTGACTCCTCCTCCGTCAGCTCCTCACTCTGCTCCAGATCTTCCTTTGGTATTGGAGACGCCACAGGCGAGACCATGCCCTGACTGCCCTCCACCCCGCTCCCTGAATGGTTCCCAGTGTTCTCACCATGATTCTTCTCCCCACCCGGTGCTCCTTCCCCAGCCTCGCATGAAGCCTCCTCATTGGCCTCTTTGTCCACTGCATCGGCTTCAGCTCCAGCTGCTGCGTGGTTAATGGGGCTTGAGGGGTTCGAGGGGCTACAGCTGCCCAGGGAACCGAGCACAGAGCTGGGGCTGGAGTGCAGGGAAAAGGAGGGGGTGTCTGGTTCTCTGATCCTGGTGCATGGGGCCCCATAGGGTTCCTGGACAAATCCCACGAACATCACCCCCTGGTCAGCCGCATCCTGGATTTGCTGTCGGGAGCATGAAGAAAAAAATGAAAAGTTTGAATGATATAAATACAGGTGATGCTACAGGTGTTGCTTCTATGCATTCACTGATTTTGATCTAATTCGAGCTAAAACAAGTAGTCGACTGACCAAAATGACATATCGACAACTACCATATTTTGATAATCAATGTATTGCTTCAGTCATTTTTTAAGCAAAAATGCTAAACATTATCTGCTTCCAGATTCTCAAATGTGAGAATTTGCAGTGTTTCTCTCTCATATATGACAGTAAATATTATTCGGGTTTGGACTGTTACTTGGTCAAGTCAGAGTCAAGCTGTTTTTTATTTTTTGTAGATAATTTTTTGGGCCTTTTTGGCCTTTTATTTTTGACAGGACAGCTGAAGAAATGAAAGGGGAAAGAGAGGGGGAATGACATGCAGCAAAGGGCCGCAGGTCGGAGTCGAACCCAGGCCCGCTGCGTCGAGGAGTAAACCTCTGTATCCGGCCAACTGTCCCGGTGCCCAAAGTCAAACTATTTGAAGATGTCACCTTGTTCTCTGAGAAACTGTGATGTGCATTTTTTTTGACATTTCTTTCTACAGTTTACAAACTAAACAATTAATCAATTAATGAGCTGAATTAATGATTGTGATTGGCAGGCTAATCATGATCAAAGTAATTATTAGTTGCATGGTGCATCCCTTGACTTGATTGCATGTGCTGTTGGAGATCTTTGGTTTGAAGCTGCTGTTGCACTCATTACTTTTAGGGTTAGGGTTAGGTTTGGAGCATTGGCAAAATGCCTAAAAGGTAAATTCAGGACGTAAAATAAGAACAACCTATGAAGCAGAACATAGACAAGTTATTTCCCAAGAGATCTGAAACTGAAACCAAACTCTCAGAATATGTTTGAGATCAATTATCTTTGAAATGGAATTGTTTCCACAATACTTTTTATGGAGACCTCTGCATCTTTTGGATCTTTGTTTTTTCTACCCCCCCCCCCCTTCTTTTCGTCCCAGCAGCTTCTCAAATCTCTCAGTTGTTGATTACATTGGAGCGGCCACAACCCCAGTCAGGGAGGGCCGCATCCCACATCTAGCACTTTTTTTTTTCTCTGTCCTATTTTATGTCAATATTGGGATTCTGCCACAAAGCTAGATTGAAACTTTAACTGTCAGTGAATGTTAATGATGCCATTCTCCATTTCTGCACCCCTCCACCAACGACCCTCACCCCCCAAGCAAAGCCGGTGCCCGTCTCTATCTCGAGCCATAGTGAGGAAAGAAAATAGAAATCAAATCAAATCACAGGTTATTCACTATGAAATTAAATTGGAAAACAGTCACATTGTTTCCACCCGTATTGTTCAATATCGGTGAACGCTGTCTGGGTGCGTCTACATCATATTCCCCATACCAATATGTTGAAATGGAATTGCTGAGATAAAAGAAAACTGTTCTATCTCATTTAATGGTAATGCAGGCAGTCAGAGAGAGAAAGAGAGAGAGAGAGAGAGAGATGAATGATTGACAGTCTAATGTTGGTGCAGTTGATAGCAAAGTAGATTTGAATAGTGTACTGTAATGATTGAATTTATTTTTATTACCATTATCATTATAATGTTATCAAATCCTGTGTTTGACAAAGTTGAACGATTCAGATTAGATTTCTTGCCAACAGTCCAATATCATTACAAAGACAGCAGATAAACCACAAACCTATTGTAAATGTACATAAGCGACAAAATAAGAATACATCACTAAATGTGTAAATGTAGTGCTGATTTGTCATTTGGAAGAATTCAATGGAAATAGCACAGAAATAGCTGCTTAAATAAGAGGACAGTGGCTGAAATGTTGTTTAACTGAACTACAGAAGATTAATAGATAATAATGTATGTAATTTATTTATTGAGCAAAAATTCCAAACATTTGTTGGTTTGAGCTTCTTAAATGTGAGGATGTGCCACTGTTCTGTGTTTTGTACCATTGCAAATGATGAATATGTCCATTTGATGCATGACGCAGACATAAAAAAAAGTATTACCCTCAGTATAAACATCATATAACTTCAATTAAAATGTGAAACAAGATGATACATAATTTATATCATGTATACTGTCAAACAGTGAGCATATAACACCATTTTAATAATCGCTAACGGGAAACAAAAGGAGAAACCTGGATGCAATGCAGCTAACTGAATATGAGAATAATTGTTAGTTGCATATACACTTTTGGGATCTAGGGAGTTTTTTCTTGCCACTGTCGCAATAGCCACTGCTAATGCTTGCTCTTGAGGGAATTACTGTAATTGTTGGGATTTTGGAATTTATAGAGTGTGGTCTAGACCTACTCTATCTGTAAAGTGTCTCGAGATAACTTTTGTTATGATTTGATACTATAAATAAAATTGAATTGAATTGAATCTACCATATGAGATTTTCTGCAGAATCAATACAGAAGACATGTAAGACAAAATAAAAAAAAGATCATTCTTCTAAACTTCTTAATCTAAATGAACAGACGTCACGCTGGCTTAGATGGAACCACCTCGGGTCAACACAATGAGGTTTTGAGGTCAAGGAGGAAACTTTTCTTCACCTCGTTTCTCTTCATTAACCGAAAGGACGCGGAGCACAAACTTGATGAAACATTTTCTGGAAGCAGCTTCCCTTATTCTGCCACCGGAATATCAACAGCCTGCAGTGAAAAAACCAATTTCAATTTTGACTTGAGACCACATTTCCTATTTCCTCCGTAAGTTATTAAAGTGGCACCAGGAAGAGGTGTCTGAAGGTCAAGATGAGAACTCCGGAGAGAGAGATTGAGCGGGGCAGAGAGAGTGGAGGGAAGAGATGACGGAAGGAGAGGCACAGGGATAACGGCAGAGATTGAGACGGTGATGAAGAGAAGGGGACGAAGATGAGAGGGGGAAAAAAGAGATGAAGAGAGAAAAACAAAAGGAAACAGAGAGGCTAAAGGGAATGGACTTCTCCGCTCACTCCTCTACCACTCATCCATGTCCACTTCCCTTTTTAATAGATTTTTAGCATGGCCTCATCCTCCTCCACCTCCTCCTCCAGCAAGCCTGTAGCAGCTCAGTAGATTAAAATGATAACCAACAGTAATGAGGTCCTACAGGACTGTGGTTGCATGACTAATCGAAGGGCAAAATGTACAGAAAGGTTCAGGAGCGAGGCTTCAAAGGCTGACATAACGGTCTGTAATATACAGATTACAGGGGGGAGGAGGTTGTATCACGATGACGCGTCATAACCAGCTCACAAGAGAGGAGGTTCATATACATCATCTGAACTTAAGTGCCATTTCAAACAGGCCTTCTAAGGCAATGCATTCACAACAGTGCAGAGCCAATTCATTATCAGATCAGTGAGTATGATTCTTGCTTGTGTTCGCTGCTTTCCCCTCTACAGAAAATATAGAAATGTTAAGCTATTTGGTTTGCTAATAAACATCAGCCTTACACTATTAAGGAAACGCAGACATTACATATCGCCTAGTCTATATCAACGACGTTCCACTTCCGGGATTGCTCCAGTGCTGCTGGAAATTCCGCCAGATGTCCCTCTTTTCGGCCGGATGTCCGTTACCTTCCACTTTCTTTGTGTTGTAATTTTAAACTCTTCCATTTCTGAGGACTATGGTTAACTGCTCCTCAGATCTCTGCAGGGTAAATCCAGACAGCTAGCTAGACTATCTGTCCAATCTTGAGTTTTTTGTTTCACGACTAAAACAACTTTTGAATGCACACATGTTCCACCAAATGTTGTGTGGACTAGCCAGACCCTCCTCCGCAGCGCTGTGGAGAAAAGTCTGGCTACGCGAGACTACATACTTCCTGAATTCGACTTAGGATGAACTGCAGCATGGCAAAACCACCTCTCAAAGATTTTAGACGACTGTGTTGACACTCTGTGGGTTACTTTGGCTCAAGCTGAAACTGTTAGTAATTATCTAACACAAGCACGTTTCTAGTAGCAGTAGAAGCCTGTCAACATGGCTCGTGTTAGAGGAGTTGCAACACAATCAAAGCCATCACTAATTCATACCTGACAACCTCTGGTTAAAATACACACGTCACTACCACGCCTGTGTTTTCTTTATCTTTTGAAATCCTTTTTTTTTGTCACTCCTTCAACATTGTGTACTTCATTGGCAACTGCCACCACTCACTGTGTGACAGGGTGCAGTTAAAAGCATTCACCCTGACAGCAGCGTGCTTGCATGCAGCTTTAACAATGTATACTGTTGTAAACATGCAAACATTGTGTTCTCTGAACCTTCAGAGAGGATGACAGGTTAAACAAAGTTTTGGTAGCAGACTTGAGTTGATATTCTGGTATTGAAAATTTAGGAAATCTTTTCACATGCTCTTCTTTGTCTGCTCTGGATCTCCGACTCTGATGATAGAATATGCAATTTCTCTGCATTCATTTCTCCCTATCTCTTGCTCCCTTCCCTTCCGCCCTGCCTCCCAACTTCCAGCTGGGCACAAACTGACAAAACCCTTCAGCTTGGCATTTGTAAAGCAGTCCTACCTTCTTGACGTAGCCCTGGATGAGCTCTGCGGTGGGCACCTGCTCAGCAGACAGACACTCTTCCAGCTGTAGTTTGTATGGCGGGCAGATAGGCTGGCTCCTTTCCACCCTGCAGGCACCACAGTGGGGGAGAGAGGACAATGAGCTTCAGCCTTTCAGCAAAGCCAGCCATGCTCACAACACATGAGGGTACCCATGCATTCACACATGCAGCCACACATTGACAACCGACCTAAATTTAAAATATTACAGCCATAAAACATCACAAACAGGGTGCTATTCACAGACTATATCAGTCTATAATACAAAAATAACCCCCTATCAACAAATTACACGGCATCAAGAAGCTTTGTTAATGTTATTGTTGCCCTGTGGGAGGCGAGGGAAAAATACAATAAAACACTTAAGTGAGACAAAGATCCACATGGATGAAAGAAAACACATGGGGAGCACAGAAAGCAGGAAATTCAATGTAAATCTCGTCTTGCACCCCATACCCCCTTTATCCCTCCCCGCTGAGGCCTTATCTGTATTTGGAGTGAGGAGAATCTATTTATATGGTGCTGTATTTTCCTATTCTGTCCTCTGGAGGAAATCCCAGAGCTAGCCCTGAGGAGACTAATGCCCCGGCTTCCACCTCCCTGCTTCTCATCCTGTTGACAAGGGGAAGAAGCCCCACACGCCCTTTTCCTCAGTGTGCTACAGAGTCTTTGTGCATATACAGTAGGTGTGTGTCTTTGTGTGTGAGGGCTGTGTGTGTGCTCTGCGAGAGTTCTGGCTTTACACGGACACCTGATGTGGGGGAGGGTAAGAGATGCACGCGTGCATGCTGGTAGGTTACAGGCCGTGCTTACAGCTTCCCAGTTCCACGCGAAGACTCCCTCTGAGTGAACATACATGTCACTGTGTGTTACTAATACTTTATCACAGTGATTTTTTTTGACATGCCCCCATTGGATGCAGAATGAGCTGTTTGATGTATAAATTATTAATAATGTTTGAGAAATCAGTTGCAAATCAACATCTTAAAGTAATAGTTTATGCTTATTATTTATAATAATAATAATAATAATAATAATAATGGCTTGACTTTTTTAAGTTTAGCATACAGTTAATGTCAATCTTTCCATTTAAGAGAATCTCATTTATTATTTACTATTCCTTCAATGTGATTTTACTGAAGAAAAAACCCTGTCAAGTGATTATATATTTATTATTGTGTTATTGTTGGTCACATGAAAAATGTAAATTAAAGACACTCCAGGTAATTAATAATGTAGTGTAACATAAAGTAGGGGGATTTGCAGAAGACAGATTTAAAAAAGGAAAGCTCACAATCAGTAACTTTTAGTCCCTACAGTGGTATAAGTCAGGATCAAAAACACTGAATCCTACACTTCCCATAATGCAGCTCAATAGCCTCTTTCATTAGGCCCCCTCTGCCTTATAAACACCCATTTTCAAACTTCTGCCCCCAGTTTTTAATACAGGCTTTCTATTTAAAATGTGTAGTCTCCATGCCCATGATGAGATGAATCGTAATTTTCTCACTTGACAAAGCTCCTTCCAGAGCTACAAAAGACATTATTCATCAGATTCACGGGCTGTGTAATTCACTTTGACATATAAAGTTGGAGTGCCCCATTTAAAGAGAGCAAGATAAGCTTCTTTATATTTTTTTCAGAATGTTTGCTTGATGAGGCTTACCTGCTTTTCTTTTCTACCCTGTTAAAATATGCCCATATTTCACTCTACATGTCATTTTACTGTCTGAATAAATGTTGCTAACCTGAATCTTCATAGGCTTATTAGAGCAAAAGCACTCTTGTATTATTCCCACATGACTCAGAATTGCACAGTTTGAAAATCACAGCGTTATCACTTTAAACCTTGAAACTTGAGTCTTTCTGTTAGACTTCACAGCCTAACCAATGGCCCCTCACTTATGTCATCAATCCAAACAAAAACAAAAATTTAAAAAAAACATAGTCGTCACACTTCTATTCTACTGTCACTGACACCCGTCGCTAGGCATATATCGCTGTCGCAGCACACAGCGAAACAGAAACTGGGCCGACTGACTCGTTAAGGACAAACTTCACACGCTCTGTGAAACGAGCTGAGAGCCGCCGCTCGTTTTTTTTTCGCAGCGTCAGAACAATCAAAGGCACGATGGCAGAAGCCTGGCGGCGCTGTCAAAAAAAGGTGGCTGTATCCTCTGTTGGTTGCGACATAGATCACAACCAACCAGCTTGGTACTCCAGGCACATCTTCAGGCTTCACAGTACAGTGTGAAGTGCACACCATTTCTTAACGTTCTTACATTCTAAACGATTATACTAATACACTACAGGCCTTATACAACCTGTTTGGCAGTACTGTACTGAAAGATCTGCAGGTGCCCCCGCTTGCTGCGAGTTAAGAGGCCGCTTCAAATGATGAAATGAAAAGCCCTTTTATTCATAGTGATATAAATTCACTTTGCAGGGGAATTAAAACTCCAGCAGGCTACATCAATGATAATCTATTGTTAAAACAGTAATGAATTCAGTCCTTCTGAAAGCTTTTGTGCAGAGAAGGTGTTACTTCTTTTTTAAACGATAAATAACTCATTTTTGAATAAAACTCAGAATGGAAGGAGCATCAGAGAGGGAGAGAGAGATGTGTGGGAACAAGAATTGAAACGATGCACTCAGTCCTGAAGGGACGCCTCAGGTCAAAAATAGCAGCTGCATCACCTGCAGTCCATCTTCTCTGTGTGAAGCAATGACTTCTCATGCAGCGTGCAGCACCGGCTGTCAACCTCTGAGGTCTCGTGTGGTTAGACGGGTGTCAAATGCCTGCCTGCCTGCCCACCTACCTGGAGCTCCCTCCTGGGTGAATACACCTGCGAAGCCCCCCCTCCTCCCTCTTCATGTCTGCCCCACAGATGGGTCGCATGCTTTGTTTCGCCATAGAACATCTTGCGTAAGACTAATCACTCCCACTGGAGCTGAACTCTCACATGGTAAATAATTGCGAATTACCTGTTAATGGCTTGCTTTGGGATTTGTTTTAGCATTGTAGTGGCTACATCATTTGTAAATGTGCGGTTTCCAATTAGGCAGTGTTCACTGGGGTATGAAAAGGGATTGTGTTGACATGTTATTGTTTTTGTGTGTAAAAAAAATGTCTACAACCAGTTTAGTCTTTCTTTTTTTTTAAATGGAAACCTTCTCAGAACAAACCTGCACACTCAATTATTTATCTATCCATTGGCACCATTTGTGGCAATAAGCGCTCATTTCTTTGGTGTTTCTGTTAATAAAGTGTTCACTCTTTTGAGACTCATCTGTCTGCTTAGCCGTAGTGGAGGATGTTCCGTTTCTCCTTCCCATGTTTTAGGTGGGCCAAAATATATTGTGAACCAAGATTGATATGCGGGCCGGATCAGAATTAGCGAGGGGCTGGATTTGGCCCGCGGGCCGTGAGTTTGACACACGTGCTCTAGAGGAAAAACTTTACCCAAGTAATTTGGATTTATCCACCAGGGACCTTGAGTATCTGCAGCACCTTTTACAGCAAGTCAGTATAGGCTGCATCCTCTGGAGACCATGTCTATACAAAATTTCACTTCAATCCATTCAAAAGAGATAGTTCTGCCTAGACTAGAGTTGTGGACCGATTAGTGTGGCTAATTAACACAGCTTTGAAAGTTAATGTTAAAATGTTGTCTTTAAAGCTTTAGTGCGTCGTTTCTGTCTCCCCCATGAGGAATTCTAAGTAATGACAACACTGTCGGCGCATCCACATGATACAAGCCTTCTGTGATCGCTCACCGCCCCCACCCCTCCTCTACGCAGTTGCTAGTAGCCAAGGAGGACACGGAGGATTCAAAAAACATGATGGACTCTTCAGAAGAGGTATTATCCTAAAGGCCTAAAATGCCCAAAAAAATAATCTGAAAAAAAGATTTCCTCATGGGGGACACAGAAACTATAGCTGTAAATGGTCAATGTTGTGAGACCTAAATAACTTTTTGGACACAGGACTGTATTTCACAGGAAGAACTCAAAACAGGTTATATATTGTTTGAAGCAATTGTTGCCAGAAAGTAGCAAAGTGCCCATTCAGTAAAACGTTTTAAACTATTACTTTAATGTTACCTGTTTCAGGAATTGGCTTTAGAGGAGTTAAATGTGCACTTACTGTATACAAGAAAAGCTTTTCTTATAAAAAAGGCTGAATAAAACCATTGTCACATAATAGTCAGGAGCAGAGCTGTGTCAAACCTCTGACCCCCCCTCCATCACCCACCACCCCTCTATTGCTATGACGACACAGTCAGGGAACAACTGAACCCATGTTTAGCACTCTGTCGCTGTGGAGCTTTAATAATAGAGCATACCTCTCCTAATGTCACATTTTCACACATTTGTGAATAATTTCACTGGAGCGAATCCCCTCTAATGGTTTTTAGTACATACCTCTTTATTTTCCTCTTTCTCCATCTCCCTCTCGCACTCTCACCCTGCTTCTCCCTCTCAACCCATCGCTCTCTTTCAATCCCTCTCTTACACTGCCTGAGCATGCAGGAGCTCCTTGCAATTACCCAATAATGATGAATATATCCCATCAGACATTGCCTGCTGAACTGTAACCCTTTTCCATCGCAATCAAATTGAACACTGGGAAATTTGACAGTTGACATTTTACATTTTCAAACGGTGCAATCCATTCTGTCTGCATTGCAGGGTTTTTTTCGTGGGGGGGACAATTGCCTTTTTGGGTTTCTAAAGTTATAACCCCCTTAACCAGACATGTCAGTAAGGTGACAGTGTCTTATTTACAGATGATACGACGCTGTATGTACACAACCTCTGTGTACTGCCTGACATTCCTTCAGCGTCACCTCCTCCAAGTAAAGTGCCTTGTTGGCTGAGCCTTTCACACTGGGGCTAATACTGTAGAGACTTGACTGTGATTGTGTCCACAGACATACTGTGCATGCTAAATTAAGAGCTGCTGTACACCAGTCAGTTCCTCTACCTTCACTTTTGCTTTGTTTTCAGTGCAGTTGCAAAAAGCTGTTCTCTTTTGAAACGACGGATGAATGGCTGCTTGCTGTCATGCTTTCAATCCCATTCACTGTATCCCGCCCCAACCCCCACCCTGTCTTCTTCTACTTCTTTGGATTTCTGGGTCTGACAGCAAAAGGGAACTTGTGAAGATATGCTCTTCTCTTTTGGTTTCTCTTATTTCTCTTCCCTCATTTTCCCCTGGTGGAGATTTGGATTCCTCTGGGCTGGTGCTGATGCGAGAAGCTGTCTCCACGGTGACAGACGCTGGAGATAAAGCCTGGGCTCCGCTTTTGGCCGGGACCATCAAAGGATGGTAGACTTCTCTGCCCCTTTTTTACTCAATATCTCTCTTTCTCTCTCCTTTTTCTTATCCATCCCATTCAGCGTCATCCTGTGTTCCTCTCTCTGCTTCTTCACACTCCAGCTGTGATTTTCGTTTCTTTCTCTCTACCCCCTCATGGTGTCTTTTTCTCCAGAGCAAGGCAAGGATGATATATATATATATATATATATATATATATATATATATATATATATATATATATATATATATATATATATATATATAAAAGACAGATGCAGTCCATTCAGCTGTAGCCTTTTCATACAAAATCAATATTTCTGTTGTCCAGTTTTGCAGCGAAAGAGCTTTGTGCGATTGTCTGGGTATGTCGAAAGTGAACCTGAGGTGTTCTACACACCAGCATGGGAGGTGATTACTAATGGCCACAATCTGCAGGAAGGTAGGGCAGATAAGGTGCCATGCATTTTAACTATATGACCTTCTAAAACGTGGCTGGCTGCTATGTTTTCAACCCACTATTAGGTGCCGTAAAGTTGCCTGTTTTATAAGCATTTTCAAAATAGGTGCAAAGTAATTTTCCAAATGTAAAAGTCATATTCATTCTCTGCATAGACAATGGTACTGTATGTGCATTATTATTTGTTTGACTTTGGATCCCATCTCCTTTCAACAATCAACGTTGGTGTCTTTTAATCATGATCACAATCTTCCTGTAACCTTAACCAAGCCATTTTAGTTGCCTAAACTCAACCAGACCTTAACCCCCAAAAAAAGGAGGAACTGACAAGAAGCCTTTTCTGTCATTAAGGTGTGAGGACTTGATGTGCTGGAAACATGACTAGTTAGTGACACTCTTTTAACATTTACCTTTGTAATTTAAAAACTTCGTCTTGAAATAAACACGGTCCTGATGAACAAAGACGCCTCGGATGAGAACACCTGGATGTGTGGAGTAAGACTGTACGGCAGGTTTTTAAAAACATCCGTTTCTTTCTGCAGCTGTCAGTAAGCGAGGCATATCAGAACACATAAATAATGATAAGACAGAAGGTTTGACAAACCCAAATTATGTTTAATGTTTGCTGTGATGAATTATCTCACACTGTGGTTTTTTTCTCATACTGTACGACAAGAAAAAACAGGAAATGGTTTCTCCTGAAAGGAGGAAAACAAGTCCTGATATCACCAACAAACACCAGCAGGGATCAGGGAAAGGAGTGAGGCATGTCAGACAGTTTTCCTGCAAGGATAAAATATCTGGACGCTCTTACCGCACTTAAGAATATTAATTATCATCAGCATACATTTGCACAAACCAATTAATTTCTTTTCTTCTAATTTATTACTTTTTTTTTTTACTGCTCTTATCTTTTATGTTTTTGTTTATTGCTTACTTTGGTTGTATTCTTCTTCTATGTGGACATTTTCTGGTACAACTTAGCTCTCCCATAAGGATCCCCAAAGTTTCATCTTTTTTTCTTTTTATCTTAAATTCATCTTTTCACCAAATCCCCCCGGTCATCCTTCTCCCATTTGAATCGCATCCCTGATCCTCTATTCATTAATCTTTCTGAAAACAACAACAACAACAAAAGCCTTGCACAGATAGTCTTCTTTAGTTTTTATTTTATGTCCTCTGTTTCATTTTCCTTACATGATCATTCAGATGTTGCAGCAGAGCTGTCGGAGCACAGCACTCTTGGTTGCTTGTAATATCGGGTATTGGTTTTCCGCAGTTATTGTGCTGTCACTGTGGCTGAGAGCGTTAGCTAAATGACTAAAATGTCAATGTAGATTAGTAGCAGCGGTTGTGTTTATGCTCAGCAGTGAAGAAATTACAGAAATGTGTTTTAAGCTGTGAGGAATCTGGGGTAGATTCTGCTCGGGAGATTTATCCTGAACAATGTCACACATTCCCATGAAGTCACACACAATATGCACAAAGACAAATGTAAACAAGAGTTAGTATGCAATGCTCATAAAACACTCAAGTCTTGGTCGTTGGCCATTCTCACTCCCAACTCATCACAGGGTTTCCCCAAAAAAAGTTATTTAGCCCTGTGGCAAGTGTCTTTTTTATTTTTTTCAACGAGGGCCCGGAGTCACAGACTGATTAATTAATGTAATGTATTAATGTAGAGCCCAATAGTTTATGTGAAAACAGAATCGTGGACAGAATCGCAAAGTTGAGAATTTAAAAGCTCTAAGACAGATTCCATATGGTTCTATTAAAGCGTAACTCTCGCCAAAATTCAACCTAGGGTGTTTTGCGAATGAACGGACTCCATAGGAGGAAATGTCATTCTTATATGAGGCTCTTTTTTCAACTACAAGGTCGATATTGTTTTTCACCAACGACCAAACAACGAATTATCCGTGCATTTATATGGAACTAAGCTTTAGGAGCTTTCCGTCTTTACTCTCCTCCCTGTTACGTTGCATTCGGAGATCGACACTTTTTGACTGGCGAGATGGTAGCAACCGGAAACAACTGCTAAGGTGAGTCGAACCTTTCTTTTTAGTAAATTCTGGGTAAAAAAACAATGTTGTCAATGCTTTCGTTAAGGTGTAGAGCCCCTGGTGATACTATAAGCAAAGTTTCATGTTGTGTCGAGCCTTCTTAGTGTTTTAAAAATAGCTATTTTGAGACTGGCATAAAAGTGCCCCTAGCACTCCCATTCAAAAGGCAATTTGACCGAAAAACGATAATACAATAAATCTTAAAAGTGGCGCTTCCGTCCTAATTATGCTTTTAAACGAAACTTTGACTGGGGTACATTCACAAAAACACCCTAGGTTGCATTTTGGCGAGAGTTACGCTTTAAGTCAGTGTTAAAATCTAACTGGAGATTTGAAAATAGGACTACATCTACATTTCACTGTAGTTTAAAAAAAACGTCTTAAAAATACAGTACAAAATAATTCCCAGGGGTTTAGGCCTGGTTGGCCAAACAGGCTTGCAATACACTGGGGGAAACCCTGCGTCACATGTGACACTCCACACCAAGAACAATAACCATAACAATACTGTAACTATAAAAAATAAAGTTTTAAAAATTGTTACAACTCAACAGAGTTCACACCACATCTATAACGACAACGACAGTGGCGAACGATATGTTTCGGATCACTTTCAGAGCGATTTGATGAACGATAGAAACACTGACAGCCAATCAAAACCCATCTGAGTTTACAGCATGACACGGCGGAGAGAGACACTGCGAAGAGATGCGTTTCGCGGTTGGTGGCGGGATGTGACTTCCTCTCAGCGGGGCTACGATCCTCCTCCCCTCCCGCTCTGTGTGTTTTTGTATTTTTAAACATTAGTACTTTGAAAGTATTTCTCATGTCACAGAAACCAATGAGAGTGAATCTTGTGTTTGAAAGTTAACATATCATAGGCCTACTGTCTGTGTTTGTGTTTCTGTGCTCTGCACAGATCTAACAGCCGCCCGCCTGCTCTGATCCCTGGCTCTCTGGAGCTCTGTGCGCCTGTTTCCTGGAGAAGGCAGCGGTGTCTGTGCCCCAGGGACCGCTGGTAGACTTTTTTCTGAATTCACGAATACGTAGGATATTCCTACAGACATTCTGACGTTGCAGTGTCTGCTGTGGTATGTGTTATTATCAGCTGGAGAGTGCAGTGCCTGCTTAACACCACTGTTTACCAGTGGGGAACCTTCAGGGCCTTCTACGCCTTCAGAGAAGGCCTAAACATAATAATAAATAATAATTAATTTAATTTAATAATAATACTAATAATTAAGTATTCAATAAAAGAAATCTTTTATTTTTTTATTTCTATCTCATTTTATTGAATACAATACATTTAATACATTTTCTCTTATCTATGTTCTAAAGTTAAGCTTACTGTCAAGGTCATGTCCTGAAAACATGTTATCCAATCAGAATCGTCTGTCTCTATTAAGGCCCAGTTAGCTGGCTCATTCATTGGTTAGGACTTCACAAATCCCGGGGAAGGCCAAGCTATGTGTTTTGGTGTGGAGAGTGACGGGCAAATCGACCAATCACGCTTTGATTTCAAGTGGGCGGGAAAAAAACAAAAGATTCTAGGCCTTCATGAAGTCCGAATCTCTGCAGAGTGGTGAGAGCGGTTGAGAGACAGAGTTAAATGGCGGAAGACGAGAGTGACGTTGTGGCTAGCTTGATAGCATCGCCTTTTTCAAGGCGGCCTTTAACAGAAATACTTGAATTAATAAAAAACGGTTAAACCAACTCCAGAACTGGAATTAAAAGAAAAGGTTAAGAAAGTGGAAAGGCATTTCAAGACCGAAAATGATCAGCGATATCCATGGATGACGAAGCTGTACTGCTGGAGTTGTTTACTTTTTACAACTGTCAAGTCATCCACCTGGGTAAGCTGCGGATTTGTCAGCTTTACAAATCTGACAAAGTCAGCCCACCGACATCAAGATTCTGTGGCACACCTGCAAGCGACGGTCAGTTAGAAAACTTTTGGGGACACAAGAGTTGATCTTCAGCTAGATGAGCAGCGCCCACCTCCTCTGTGGAGCGGTCTTTCTCGGCTCTGAAGCACATCAAGACGCACGCCAGGAACAGTACTGGACAGGATCGCCTGGGAGCATTGGCACTGATGTCCATAGAGAAATCACTTCTTTTGGAGCTCAAATCAAAGGACAAACTTTATGACGCCGCCCTCGCCCACTTTTCATGTAAGGTAGGCCTATGTTATAAACCACCTTGATTATTATTTCAAGGGATTAAGATTACTGGATGTATTTATTGCAGAGGTTGTCCCAGCGCAAATTGCCTTTAATGCAATATCGAATCAATCAATCAATGTATCAGAAGTGTGCGGTTGGATTTTTGTTTTTAGAGGGTTTTTATTCCCCCCATGCTCACTTGTCTGTCCCTTTCCCTGTGGCGCATTCATTTTGTTTACATCTTTGTCATCGTTAATTAAAGGATTGCACTTGTTAAACCCTTTCAATTCATCGTACTGTTGCTTTTTTCCGCGATGATTTCTTTTCTCGGCGGTGATGGCCGAGGTGAAGGCCCAGCTGTAGTACTCACGGTTCGCCACTGCTGTTTACAGAACGTAATCGTTTAGCAGTGTGGATGCGATTGCTCACATCGTTATGGTTATGGATATAGTTATCGTTGTTGGTGTGGACGGGCCTTTATTCAGTGGCCCTCAGCTTCAGATACCGATGCACAAGGCACCCTTTAGCGTCTGTATGGGACGCACCGGGCAGAGCAACAGCTCGACCAGGGGGCTATATGTTTATGTACTGTAGTATGAAGAGCGACAATGGTGGGGACTGGTATTAAAGAGCAGAAATTGACGAGTTGGGAGTGAGAATGTGTTGGAACAGCTTGTCTAAAGAAAAAGCTTCAAGTGCTAACCTCTTCAAAAAGCAGCAAGACATCCTCTCACACACACACACACACACACACACACACACACACACACACACACACACACACACACACACACACACACACACACACTCTCACAAACCCATGGGAACAGTGTTTTGGTAAACAAGCCAGGATATTTTCTGGACTTCAGAGCCAGACAGAGCAGCCACAGGGACTGTCTGCATGTCACTGCTGCCAGGGAAGGTTCAATCTTTTTGATTGTCATGGTTTTACTTCAACTGACTTTATAGTACATGGTCCTGAATAAGATAATCAGGTTTCGGGACCCCTGGGGCTGTCAGACCCTTTCAAAATCCCAGGATGAATCTTTCCAAAAAGTAAAGCAGTTTTTCTGCTGGAGTCCAGAGGAAGCGATCTCTTTTTAAGGATTCTGACCAGACAAAAAGCCACCTCCACTGTCCATCACTCCCCCGACATGCCCTTCAACCACCCTTGGAGCCACTCCGTGGCGTCCTGCCCTGACCCAAACGTGCGCCCACCCCCATATTTCCCAGGACACATCGGCTGGGGCACAGGGCTGGAGGGCAGATGTAGGGGGCGGCGGTGACTTTGGGCCATGCAGCCGGTTTTGGCCCGAGCATTGAAAGGGCTGGAGATAGAGGATTGAGGTTATTGCTGACTCACGTCCAATTACAGCTGCCCACAGGACAGCTTGCTGAGCCACAAACAGATGTTGTGATGCTCTGTTGTTGATACTGAAGCAACACCGAAAGGTTGTGCGACTGATAAGTAATGCAACACAAAAATCTCCTTTGTTTTTTAAGTTTGTAGCTGTTGTGGAGATCTTTCTGCTCGGATGTATCCCGCATTATTAACAAAAATAATTTCTAAAAAATTAAACAGTGGCCGTAAACATGTATGATCATTATATAAACCCTAATGTCTATTACCATCCAGCCATCATACCATTTTTGAACCACCCAACACATGAAGATAAAACAAAATCTGAGTCCCATCAAGAGTTTGTCTGCATAATGACACCAATTAAGGTGCATTAGCAATCTCACCATATTTTCTTAAGTGACTATAATGGCTGCATCATTTTGTAATCACAGAGGTCTTATTCTGATGATTGTGGTGATTTCCTTGGGGTCACCCCTCCCCCCGCCTTAGTTGTATTTAATTTAATAAGGGCCCTCTCCTTTTAATTGTCACAACCTTTCACCCCACTGATGACAGTGACGGTTATTACTGTAAAAAGCATACGTTTTGTTAACTTGTGAACTTAGAAAAGTTGTAAGTATTTATTATATTTCACTTTCAGTTTTCTGAAAAATGTGCAAATTTACTTTTTTTTTTTTTTACTTGGAATATTTTCCAGTACATATCTGTAAAAGAAGAAAAACAATAAGCCTCAAGTACCAGTATATACAATTATACAGTACATGACCTTAATCTTCTTTTGAGCCAACACCGTAACGGAAATACTTTACTAATAATACTCTTGCATGAATTATTTAACTGGAAACCTTTAACGACTAAATTGTCTGCAGAAACTAGGTGGATGTTTGAGTTTCCATTAGTTTAGGGTGGGAGCAAACTAATGTTTTGAGCCTTGCTCCCATGTCAGATAATTACACCTTTAATGGCCAGAAATCACTCTCATGTGGCTCTTACCCGTCGTTGAGTCGGATCAGTATGGCCCGGTAGAGCTGGTGCTGCGGGCTGTTGGACTCTGGACCACACGGCTGGATGAACGGGTGAAAAGATGCCAAAACAAAACCCTGCTGGTAAAGCTCCTGCAGCTGGTCGGGCAGCTCCCGCACCGACGAGAGACGCAGCGTGGACGTCCCACCTGAGAGACACCAAACGGGAAAAGAATGTATGAGACAAAACAATTTGTATGTGGAATCACTGAACATTTGTGGGGTTTATTTGGACATATCTTTGCTGCTAAGCGCTGATGGTTGTGCTCTTGTTTTGCGGAAGTTAAAGGTGTTCTTGCTTGCAGCAAGCGGGACTTTTTGATTTCTGTTTATGAAATTTGAGTTTTCATGTTTCTTGTCTGTTTATTCCCTACTAAATCACAGCCGAGTCTCCAAAGCAATCCCTTTAGTAACAACAAGACTGTTCTCAGGAAAAAGACACATTTGTGTTTAGAAGCAGAAGAAGTACAAATCACTTTTAACTGGCAATAACGAGTATTTATATGGAAAAGTACTGTCATGATTCCTCTTTCCCTGTCGGCTATTCTTCCCCTTTAGCCTCACAACCTCCCTTTCCCCTCCTCCCTTTCCGTGGACCTTGTCATTGGACCCGACATTTGCCATCAGCTGATCCTGCTCCTCTCTGCAGCTGACCCTCGTTGTCTCACTAACCCTTCCCTAAATGGCTCCAACACATATATTCATTACAGACAGCCACCTGCCTTCTTTTTGCAGTCATTTTTTGTTACCATAGCCTCTATTGGAGGCTCTTTAGTTCTGTTCTGCCAGTGTCTGAATTAGTGTCTTCTTCCTTGTTGCACCTGAATTGGGACATTTAAAAAAAAACTCTTAGTGAGATTTAGCATTCCAGTCTACATGCAGCAAGAAATGTCCAATGCATAAAGTCTCAGGTGACTCCTAAGTAAACTGATGTAAGGAACACAAGAAAAATGTTCTCCTGCAGTTCTTAGTATCTGGACTATTCCTGTCACACTGCAAATTATGTAAATGACAGTCCTTTTTCACAGCAGTTAGCCTCTTTGATTGCTTCCATTTAATTTGTGTGTGAGGTCTTTATTATTGTACAAAGGTTTCCGGTACAGCTATACTTATTCTTTAATGATAATTCCCAACAGCTCAACAGAGATGAGGAGGAGAGAAGGAAAATTGCTTCACAAAAACAAAAAAGCAAACGCCACGTGAAGATTTGCAATTCAGATACCAACACTGATTTTGGAGTCATTCCCTGTTTGTTTTGGCAATTAGCATCATGCTTTTCACTCCATACCCTCAATCTTGGAG
Organism: Perca flavescens; assembly: GCF_004354835.1. Classification (NCBI taxonomy): domain Eukaryota; kingdom Metazoa; phylum Chordata; class Actinopteri; order Perciformes; family Percidae; genus Perca; species Perca flavescens. Next base: position 10,991,370 of record NC_041336.1, on the reverse strand, counting down.
TTAATAAGAGTGGCTCAAAATCCAATCATAGCTGATTGCTTCGGCTCTGTATCTGTACGGCAGCTCTCTATATTCTGACACTTCCTTTGATTCCCTCTCAGTGCAACTTACAGTACAGCGGACAGGGGCCTGACATTAATGAGCTGCAATCAGCGAGTGACCAGCTGTTTAAAAAGAAAGTTTGGGACGGAGTTGCTGCGCAAAGCTCTTTCTCAGCAATATTTTCTCCGAGCCGCCAGCGCGCACCTCCCTGAGGGATGACAACCTGCAGCAGACAGCCGCTGGCAACGGCCTGTTTCAGGGAGCAACCAGCTGTGTGACAACAAGACACACGTAGCTTCTGTCAGGCAACATCGGCCAATCAGTATGTATGGTAATGAGAGTGGGAAGGGAGAGTGGTTTAGGTCCGGGAATGGCAGCAATAAGATTAGAAAATGGAGAGCTTGATAATGCGAAGGAGAGGAAAAATGGAGACGGAAGAGAGGTCAAAATAGAGAGTAAGAGAGAGTCCGGGATTGAGATGGGGCTTGGCCCCAGGTGCATGTCGGCTGGGATCCCAACAGTGCGCTGTACGAGGCGACATTTACTGCAGGCCAAACAGCTGGGGCGCGTGGGAGAGCGCCAACACAAAGAGCTGGATGCAAAACGAGAGACCAGGGAGGGAGGGAGGGAGAGGAGAGAGAGAGAGAGAGAGAGAGAGAGGAGAGGAGAGGAGAGGAGAGAGGAAGCAGAGGTCTGGTTGTCTGTACAAGCTGTCACAAGACGTGGGAAATGCCGCTATGGCTAATTGGAGTCAATGAGACCATACAGAAAGAAACGTTTGGATCCATGGGAAAAGTCAAAGTACAGAAGTTCAACGGAAGGTCAGAGAGAGGGCCAGTGTGGGTGGAGCAGACTGGTGAGACCATGCCAGCCGGGTTCTTTATGTGTTTGGTCTCAGGTAGAGTCAGCAACGCTAACAAGACTTTCAGTCAGGAACACTCTCGTCATAGATTTAACATTTATTGCAACAAATAAATATAATAAAATACACTTATGCTTGGCGCTGTTGGCTCCGCTCTTTATGATACTCCCTGGATTACCCAAGCAGCATGCTAAGCCAAAACAGAGAGCTCAATGTAGAAAACCCCCAATGGGTATACAGGAGAGGGCCCAAACCAAGACATTGAAAGCATTTTGACTTTGAACTAGGAAGGTGGAGGCTGGGGCGGTGGAGGCAAAGCTTTACCAGCAGTGGCGGTGAGAGAGGCAGCATTGGTGTCAGGGATCAGTGAGGAGGGAGTCTCATTTAAATGGCCTGCCCTGTGAGAATGGGCGGTAATTGACATGACTGATAGAAATGATAACTAAATCAGCAGGCGTATGACTTCCGTGTCCTGCATGAACTATCGCAATGCTTAATTTCCAATAATGGAAGTATTGTGTATGACAAGCTTGGAGAAGCCGCTGTCGAGGTGCGTTTGGATAGACTGGGTGAACCCAGCCCGATCTGTCGACGTTTTGATTTCGCCCTGCAGCTCAGGCTGGAAACCTGTACGTTTTTATCTATCCTGCTTCCGTTACAATTTTTCGGGGACCAATCACAAACTGGCTACCCACCTGGCACGCTATTGGCGGATTTAACACGATGGCAATAGAGAAGCGGCCAAGCAGCTTCTTGTTTACATTCAACAAGGCGGCCACCGAAGCGCAGCAACCCGTTTATGCCGCTGTCGCTGCTACGTCACTCGGATCGTTTGGTCTGATTGGTTGAAGGACAATCCAATTGCGTACAGTATGCCTGTTGATCACGCCTCTTGTTCAGTAGAAAATACAGAGCAGCCTTCCCAGGCTAATGTTCAATCTTAAAAGATTGAGCTTGGTCTGGTTATAGACTGGCATTTGGATACAGATTACTTAATATTTGAAAAACCCCAAACTGTAGATTCAGTATAATGCACTCTACTGTATGTGTATGATTGACTCTGGAAATGCTTTCAAAATCTGAATTATGAGTTGTGTAAAATGATATTCATGCTATACACACATTAGTGTAGTTATTTTTCCCACAGTGCAACCACGAGGACATCAGAGGCCAAATTGAGTTCAGTCAGTCACACACATTTAAACTCCTGACACCATGCAGCACGCTCTCACACATACTGAGTGTTGTCGCTTGTTTGATGTTAAAGTCTTGTTAATGTGTGTAAAGCAGCTGTGCAAAACATCTGTCTCATTCATTACATTTGGCCAGTGCAGACAAGCTCCTGCGTTACTGTGACCGTAACATGTGGATCTGTTGTTCTTAATACAATAGTGAGTGATTTATTGAGCTGCACATAACGTGCTGCTAATGTATGATTCTGCATGTTTTTCTACTTGTCTACTGTGGAGTTTTCTGCACGTCTTTACATTCACAGTGTCATTTCATACATTATTTATCTAAGAAGCCATGGAAGTGTTTTATTGCACATGTACTTGGGATGATTGTGGTGTGACAAGATCCAATGTGAATTGCAATTTGTGTAAGCATAATTGTATGCGCATCACTTATAGGCTCAAGACTACTGGACTCCAATTGAGTCCAATGTATTTAGTTTCATAATGTTATAATTCAATGCGTATTTTGTGTAATGCTTTTTTAATGTGTTTAGACACAGTACAAAGCATATACCAATCAAACCAAACCAAATCAATGCTAACACGTATGTGGACACAAACCTATGCAAATTGGCTCTGGGCACAAAAGCATCAGCACAAGGTATAAATATTTCAGTTTGAGCTACAAAATTTGACAAATTTTGTTTTTGAGTCCAATTTATAAACAGACAGAGAAAAGAGGATGTATCTGACATAAAATAAAAGTTCCTGTCAAGTTTTTAGATTAGGGACTGAGCTGTCACACAAAGACAGCGAAGGTACTCTGCACATAGGCCTACACCGTCAAGGCGTAAACGGCTAGGAGACTGTCCTCGTGTGTGAATAAAGAGAGGTGAAAAATGTTCAAGTTCAATCTAAAAGTGACATAGCTTAAAGGTCCCATGACATGGTGCTCTTTGGATGCTTTTATATAGACCTTAGTGGTCCCATAATACTGTATCTGAAGTCTCTTTTATATAGACCTTAGTGGTCCCCTAATACTGTATCTGAAGTCTCTTTTATATAGACCTTAGTGGTCCCCTAAAACTGTATCTGAAGTCTCTTTTATATAGACCTTAGTGGTCCCCTAATACTGTATCTGAAGTCTCTTTTATATAGACCTTAGTAGTCCCCTAATACTGTATCTGAAGTCTCTTTTATATAGACCTTAGTGGTCCCCTAATACTGTATCTGAAGTCTCTTTTATATAGACCTTAGTAGTCCCCTAATACTGTATCTGAAGTCTCTTTCCTGAAATTCAGCCTTGGTGCAGAATTACAGCCACTAGAGCCAGTCCCACAATGAGCTTTCCTTAGTATGTGCCATTTCTGTGTCTGTAGCTATTGAGGAGGAGAGAGGGGGGGCAAGTGGGGGGTGGGGGTGTGGCCTTGACCAACTGCCACTTTTCTCGTTTGAAAGCCATGATGTCTCTCTCTCATGGGTGGGCCCAATTCTCTGGGTGGGCAAAGCAGAGAAAGGGGAGGTAACCTTGCTCCTTATGACCTCATAAGGATTCCTTATGAGGTCCAGATTGGCCCATTCCAGATTGGCCCATCTGAGCTTTCATTTTCTCAAAGGCAGAGCAGGATACCCAGGGCTCGGTTTACACCTATCACCATTTCTAGCCACTGGGGGGGACCCATAGGCAGGCTGGGGGAACGCATATTAATGTTAAAAAACCTCATGAAGTGAAATTGTCATGCCATGGAACCTTTAATTTATACTAACAGTTGATCATTTTACATTTCAGTTTACTTTTAATGTCTTTGAGCTGTTTAAACATCAGGTTGGATTTTTAATCTGATTAGTGTCTTTGTAATATCTAATTTATTACAACACGTACTTCTTTCAGAATGAGATTATTCTTATCCTTTTACATTGAGTCTGCCACTCCCCAGCCTTTACACCTCGTCAAACCACTTTCCTGTGACAGACAAAATTCAAAGCTAAAGCTCATATGTGTGACATTGTTCAACTGCTTCGTGCAGGCAGTATAACACAATGGAGTGGCGTGCTTTGAGTGCTGCACTACATCATCAGGAATGCAATTGAAGGAAAAAAAAAAAGGGATTTCTGGATCAAGCCTGCTAGCGCCAATCAGGCGGCAGCTCTTGTGATGTAGCTAGAGAGCTGATTCAGTTCGGATTCTAACTTCCTCCCGGGCACAAATCCAGAGGTTCATTGTGAAACCACGAAAGAAGGAGTAGAGGAAGAAGAACGGGGGAAAAAAAAATCATATGCTGTCCCCTCAGGGCAAGTGAGGCTAAAAATACGTCTCAAAATTTTTCAATCACACTCTGTCCTACTGCGCCACAATGCAGGAGCTTTAGAAGTTAAAAGGCATGGAGGAATTTACACAAAGAAATAGGCCGCCATCGTGAAACATATTCTTTTAACCCACACACACACACACACACAACACACACACACACACACACACACTGGGCTCCTCCTCCCCCTTCCTCCACCGCTGGCTGCCTTAGAAATGGAATTAATCCTCCTGTGATCTGTAATTTTGTTTTCTTTTTCGTTCCCCCTTCGTTTTGGTGCGACATGAACACCCTGTCCTTTCCCCAGAGGGATGCTATTGCGTGTGCGCATGGTTCATGAGGCGCTAGATATTAGGTGGAAAATGAAACCGTCTTTGCTTGCTCTCTGATCCCCTTAAGATGAGTAAATAAGGAATGGTTTCAATTAGGCAGTGGGAACACAGCCACTGGCGACTTTTTAAGTTGGCTTTAATCGCTGTGTGAGCTGCTAATAATCTCACCCAGAGGCCTTTAAATACATAGGCTCTACATTTATTTATCAGACCAAATTTTATTTATCATGCTGTCCCCAGAGCAAAGTGTTGCCCAGTGCTAAGTTTCTTTAAATCTCATGCTGTTGTAAAGACGTTTACTATGCCCTGAGATCGTGTTATCTAAGGAGAATCTCTTTGTTTGCGCGGGTGAGAGCAAATTAGCTGCCGTAAAACTGCTGCAAGTGTCAATGTTGATGTTTTATACCGCGAATATTTAGGCCTTTGAAGCAGTCTGTGGTCGATACACACTGGCAATGTGGTAAACCTTACATGGCAAACTGTCAGCCAATTACTTCACTCAGTCTTTTTGTTTACCCTGGAAGAAAATTCCCTCTTATATCATCAGAGAGGAGCCCTAAACTCACAGAAACAAATCGCTTCGTGACAAATAATGAGAAAAGAGGGGCTTCTGGCTGACAACCAACAAATTGGTTTTCTGGAAAATTGTGTTAGCGCAGAGCCGTCAAACAGACGCTGCCATTAAACACAGAGGAGGAAACAAAAGTGGGGGGAATGTATGTATGAATGTATGAAGGGGGGGAGTGATCGCTGTGTCTTCAGGCTAATGGAAAGATCAGTTGCTTACTGTTCATGTTGGATGACAGGTCAGGGGTCAGAATAACATTTATGCTGTATGAGTTTGTAAGTTGTTAAAATCAAAGCCATGTCGTTTTACAGCTCAGTGTCATTTATGGTGAATAACACATCCAAATATGCAGCAACAACAAAAATATGCTGAGTGCTGCGGTGATGTAGCTCCCACAGCTGACTGATCAAATAGTGATGTCTTTTTTTTGTGCCCTTGACTCTCTGTTGATACAGTTTGAGATGTTTGCTGCTTTTTGCCACTGTACAAACATCCATAAATTTAGATTTATCTATCAGATCAACATTTAGGTTGAGGTTTTTTGTTATTTTAAAGATTATTTTTTGGGCATTTTAGGCCTTTATTTTGATAGGACAGCAGAAGACATGAAAGGGGAGAGAGGGGGAATGACATGCAGCAAGGGCCTGCAGGTCGGAGTCGAACCCTGGCCCTCTAGGAAACCTCTATATATGGGCGCCTGCTCTACCAACTGAGCTATCCGGGCGCCCTAGATTGAGGTTTTACGTTCATTTTTGACGTTGGACACAGAAAACAATCTCACCACAAGGTCCTTTTTTTTATTAGCTGTTTTCAGTGGTGAAATGTAACTTAGTACATTTACTCAAGTACTGTACTTAAGTACACATTTGAGGTACTTGTACTTTACTTGAGTCTTTTCTTTTTATGCCACTTTGTACTTTTTACTCCACTACATTAATCTGACAGCTTTAGTTACTAGTTACTTTACTTTTTAATTAAGATTTTTTGTAAACAAAACACATGTCGTTTATAAAACATCATGGGGGGGGATATACAATTTACAATTGTAAAACTCCATGACAAGTGCGCAAACTGCTGAAGAAGATTGTGAGATATGATCAAAAGCTCCAGAACAGCTATTAGATGGAGCTTGTGGCAAGATTGTTTTCTTAACAACAGTCAGACTGAAACATTTGATTATCCAGTTGCAAAAATGTAGATGAAAACGTGGTTGACAAAAGCCCATAAATGAAAAGAGTGAAAAGAAAAGGATAACAAAGAAGAATAAGGTAATTTATTTGAAAAATGACAACACAGTTTAGGGAGGGAAGGTTATTGAAATAGTCTCGATATACTGTGGGGAAAGAGTTCAGTGGTGACAGACAGGTTGTGTTTGTGTTCAAAGAGAGAAGGAGGGAGGGTGTGTGTGTGTGTGTGTGTGTGTGTGTGTGTGTGTGTGTGTGTGTGGGAACAAGCCTTTAGTTCAGAGTGAAGATGTAAACATGCAGTTTGAATATGCAAGCACAAGAGAGTTCACCTAAGGAGCAGAATAAATAACAAACACCCGTTTGTTTGTTTATCTGATGCTGACCTTCCCCACATGTCCCCACATATTTAACTGACTCATCACTGGGAATTAGCAGCGACCCTAAATTCAATGTGTCTTATATCTGGACAAAATCCAAATCTGATTTAATACACATAGAGAGCTGGAGTTGAAGATGATACTAATAGAAGAATATGAAGGCAGGAGAATCGGAGAACAAGGAAGGGGACAAGAAGAAAGAGGATGAGAAGAAGAGGAGGAGATCAAGGGAATGAAGTAGAGGGAGGGGGATAAGGAAAGAAGAAGTGGGGAAAAATGTTGGAGAACATTTTAAAGCGCCCATATTATGCTCATTTTCAGGTTCATAATTGTATTTTGAGGTTGTACCAGAATAGGTTTACGTGGTTTAATTTTCCTTCTCCGTGAACCATCACCTTATCGTGGTGGAGAGGTTTGTGTGTCTCTGTGAACCTGAGGGCTGTGTTGTCTGGAGCTTTGTGCTCCTGGTAGGGTCTCCCAAGGCAAAGTGGTCTCAGGTGAGGGGCCAGACAAAGAATGGTTCAAAAACCCCAATGAAGAAGCAAGGTAGAGATGGAGTGACCCTGCCCGGAGGAAGCCCGGGCCCCGCCTGGAGCCAGGCCCAGACGGCGGGCTCGCCGGCGAGCGCCTGGTGGCGGGTTTGCCACGGAGCCCGGCCGGGCACAGCCCGAACAAGCTACGTGGCTCCCATCTCTCCAGCCCATGGGCCCACCACCTGTGGGAGGAACCGTTGGGGTCGGGTGCGATGCCACATGGGTGGCAGTGAAGGTCAGGGGCCTCGGCGGACCAGACCCGGGCGGCAGACGCTGGCTCTGGGGACGTGGAACGTCACCTCTCTGTGGGGGAAGGAGCCGGAACTGGTGCGGGAGGTGGAGCGCTACCGGTTAGATCTGGTGGGGCTTACCTCTACGCACAGTCTCGGTTCTGGAACCATACTCCTGGATAGGGGTTGGACTCTTTTCTTCTCCGGAGTTGCCCAGGGTGTGAGGCGCCGGGCGGGTGTGGGGATACTCACAAGCCCCGGCTGAGCGCCGCTGTGTTGGAGTTTACCCCGGTGGACGACAGGGTCGCCTCCCTACGCCTGCGGGTTGTGGGGGGGAAAACTCTGACTGTTGTTTGTGCATATGCACCAAACAGGAGTTCGGAGTATTCGGCCTTCTTGGAGACCTTGACTGGAGTCCTGCATGGGGCTCCAGTGGGGGACTCCATTGTTCTGCTGGGGGACTTCAACGCACACGTGGGCAATGATGGAGACACCTGGAGAGGCGTGATTGGGAGGAACGGCCTCCCTGATCTAAACCAGAGTGGTTGTTTGTTGTTGGACTTCTGTGCTAGTCATGGATTGTCTATAACGAACACCATGTTCGAACATAGGGATGCTCATAAGTGTACCTGGTACCAGAGCACCCTAGTCCGAAGGTCAATGATCGATTTCATAATCGTTTCATCTGATCTGAGGCCGTATGTTTTGGACACTCGGGTGAAGAGAGGGGCAGAGCTGTCAACCGATCACCATCTGGTGGTGAGTTGGGTCAGGGGTGGGGAAGACTCTGGACAGACCTGGTAAGCCCAAACGTGTAGTGCGGGTAAATTGGGAACGTCTGGAGGAGGCCCCTGTCCGACAGACTTTCAACTCACACCTCCGGGCGGAGCTTTTCGTGCATCCCTGTGGAGGCTGGGGGCATTGAACCCGAGTGGACAATGTTCAAAGTTTCCATTGCTGAAGCTGCGGCGAGGAGCTGTGGTCTTAGGATCTTAGGTGCCTCAAGGGGCGGTAACCCACGAACACCGTGGTGGACACCAGTGGTCAGGGAAGCCGTCCGACTGAAGAAGGAGTCCTTCCGGGATATGTTATCTCGGAGGACTCCGGAGGCAGTTGCAGGGTACCGGCGGGCCCGAAGGGCTGCAGCCTCTGCCGTGAAAGAGGCAAAGCAGCGGGTGTGGGAGAAGTTTGGAGAAGACATGGAGAAGGACTTTCGGTCGGCACCAAAGTGTTTCTGGAAAACTGTTCGCCACCTCAGGAGGGGAAGGGGGAACCATCCAAGCTGTGTACAGTAAGGATGGGACACTGTTGACCTCCACTGAGGAGGTAATAGGGCGGTGGAGGGAGCACTTTGAGGAACTCCTGAATCCGACTAATACGCCCTCTATGTTAGAGGCAGAGCTGGAGGATAACGGGGATTGTCGCCGATTTCCCAGGCGGAAGTCACTGATGTAGTCAAACAACTACACAGTGGCAAAGCCCGGGATTGATGAGATCCGTCCAGAAATGCTCAAGGCTCTGGGTGTGGAGGGGTTGTCCTGGTTGACACGCCTCTTCAACATTGCGTGGAAGTCTGGGACGGTGCCAAAGGAGTGGCAGACTGGGGTGGTGGTTCCTCTTTTTAAAAAGGGGGACCAGAGGGTGTGTGCCAATTATAGGGGTATCACACTTCTCAGCCTCCCTGGTAAAGTCTACTCCAAGGTGCTGGAAAGGAGGGTTCGGCCGATAGTCGAACCTCGGGTTGAGGAGGAACAATGCGGATTCCGTCCTGGTCGTGGAGCGGCGGACCAGCTCTTCACTCTCGCAAGGATCCTGGAGGGAGCCTGGGAGTATGCCCAACCGGTCTACATGTGTTTTGTGGATTTGGAGAAGGCGTATGACCGGGTCCCCCGGGAGATACTGTGGGAGGTGCTGCGGGAGTATGGGGTGAGGGGGTCTCTACTCAGGGCCATCCAATCTCTGTATGACCAAAGTGAGAGCTGTGTCCGGGTTCTCGGTAGTAAGTCGGACTCGTTTCAGGTGAGGGTTGGCCTCCGCCAGGGCTGCGCTTTGTCACCAATCCTGTTTGTAATATTTATGGACAGGATATCGAGGCGTAGTCGGGGTGGGGAGGGGTTGCAGTTTGGTGGGCTGGGGATCTCATCGCTGCTCTTTGCAGATGATGTGGTCCTGATGGCATCATCGGCCTGCGACCTTCAGCACTCACTGGATCGGTTCGCAACCGAGTGTGAAGCGGTTGGGATGAGGATCAGCACCTCTAAATCGGAGGCCATGGTTCTCAGCAGGAAACCGATGGAATGCCTTCTCCAGGTAGGGAATGAGTCCTTACCCCAAGTGAAGGAGTTCAAGTACCTTGGGGTTTTGTTCGCGAGTGAGGGGACAATGGAGCGGGAGATTGGTCGGAGAATCGGGCGCAGCGGGTGCGGTATTGCATTCAATCTATCGCACCGTTGTGACGAAAAGAGAGCTGAGCCAGAAGGCAAAGCTCTCGATCTACCGGTCAGTTTTCGTTCCTACCCTCACCTATGGTCATGAAGGCTGGGTCATGACCGAAAAGAACGAGATCCAGGGTACAAGCGGCGAAATGGGTTTCCTCAGGAGGGTGGCTGGCGTCTCCCTTAGAGATAGGGTGAGAAGCTCAGTCATCCGTGAGGAGCTCGGAGAGCCGCTGCTCCTTTGCGTCGAAGGAGCCAGTTGAGGTGGTTCGGGCATCTGGTAAGGATGCCCCTGGGCGCCTCCCTAGGGAGGTGTTCCAGGCACGCCCAGCTGGGAGGAGGCCTCGGGAAGACCCAGGACTAGGTGGAGGGATTATATCTCCAACCTGGCCTGGGAACGCCTCAGGATCCCCAGTCGGAGCTGGTTAATGTTGCTCGGGAAAGGGAAGTTTGGGGTCCCCTGCTGGAGCTGCTCCCCCCGCGACCCGACACCGGATAAGCGGACGAAGATGGATGGATGGATGGATGGTTTAATTTTCAGAAAACACCATATTTTTGTTGTACTGCACATTGCTGCAGCTCCTCTTTTCACCCTGTGTGTTGAGCTCTCTGTTTTAGCTACAGAGTGAGGCATCTCAATACTGTGCCATCTTTGTTGGGATTCACACATGCGCAGTAGCTAGGTCAGGATCACAGCAGCTAGCTAGCTGTTTCTCTAACTTCAGTCAGTTACAAGGCCGGATTAGCCGGGAGACTTCTTCTAAACGAGGGCCCACTTCCAACTTTGCGTGGAATACCTGCAGAACAGGGACATGTAAGTAGTTCTTTTGTAGATTATGGTGAACTTGTGTGTGTTGTAGCAGTGTTTTGAGGGGGCTAACCTGCTAGCGCTAACATGCTAGCGGTTAGCCCCCTCATTTCGGCTAGTGACCCTGCAGATTTTGACCAGCTCACCCGGAGACTGAAGGCAGGATACATTCAGAAACCGTATCTCACTCAAAACAGCATGGATGGATTTTTTTCAAGTTTGTATGCGTGTGGAAGCACCAGAGAAACAAAATAACAAATAATTTTTTTTCATAATATGGGCACTTTAACAACCAGCGACTGACACATTACATGGGTGACTTGCATAATTGGGTTATGAGTGAGACAAAACCTTTAAAATGTAATGCATAGATAAATCATTTCAGTGTTTTGATTTTAGTATCTTATGGTCTGTATCAACGATGTTCCACTTCCAGGATTGCTCCGAAATTCCGCTGGATGTCACTATTTTCGGCCGGATGTCCCGGTAACTTCCGCTTTCTTTGTGTCAGAATTTTAAACACCGGTTGATTTATAAGGACTATGGTTAACTGCTCCTCAAATCTCTGCAGGGTAAATCCAGACAGCTAGCTAGACTATCTGTCCAATCTGAGTTTTCTCTCGTACGACTATTTTGCAGCGGCTCTGTGTGGAGCTTGGCGCCGCCCATGATGATTGTGATTGGTTTAAAGAAATGCCACTAAACCAGAGCATGTTTTTCTCCCATTACGGAATGCTGTGTGGACTAACCAGACCCTCCTCCGCAGCGCTGTGGAGGAAGGTCTGGCAAAGCGAGACTATTGCTACTGTAAAGCTGCCAGTTTGAACTCTTCAAAAGGCTTTGGACAAGATATACGTTGGAAACATTTTTCCTCGTCGCAAAAGATGTTGTCCGTGTGCCTGTGAGCAGTGCATTTGATCCCCAAACTGATCAAGTCTAACCTTTTTACTGAATAGGGAGCACAGTAGGACGCCATGTATGCTCTGTCAACTTTCCATGGATAATTCTTAGTTCCCATGAATAATAAAAGAAAAAACGATCCTTCAACTTTGAATTGAAATCTTGCCTCTGACACTGGCTCACTTCCCCTTTTAAACCCATCTGCCATGTAAGCACCTCTGTGCTGCAGTCTGCCGCATTTCCATCACTCAACACATTTAAAAATAAATGAGTAAATATGAAATTAATAAGCTGAAAGATTGGAGCGCCGAGGCTCTGCACACACACGCGCCATGCATCGCCTCTGGGAGAAATGGTTCGACCACATTTGCATCGGGGAGAAAATAGCCCGGCATATATTATCCACCCGCTGCAACTGATTTCTGATCCTGCTGCTCCTCTCCACCACATCTCCGATATTGCCTCACCTTATCATGATAACAAAAGTATTTGTTTCTGCTAATAATAATCGCTCAATTAGCAGCTGACGTGTTCACACTGGTGCACAGCATCTTAGAGAACAGAGTGTTTTTGTTTTCTTTCAGATGAAAAGAAGATGAGGAAAAAGATGCTGTGCGCCTAGAGAAAGGCAGAATTTATTTCTGGTACGACACAACATCCTATCCCCTCCGTCCCCTAGTAGCAGAGAGAGTGCAGGGGCAGAGGGGCTGTTTAGTAGAATATTTTATTCTAGACTTCCTGACTCATGATCCTTTTATCTGACTGAGGTTTAAGCAAGTTAGAATCTACGGCCCTGACCATGGTTCTGAAATATCAGTAGCCTAACTGTGTATTGATAAATCAATGGTGCTGTCTGTGGCCCCGAAGTAGCAGACGGATTTCTTATTGCGAATTGAGTCTTGTCCTTCTTTCAGTTTTGTCTTGTATCTTTGATATTCTCTTAGTCTTAAAGGTCCCATGACATGGTGCTCTTTGGATGCTTTTATATAGACCTTAGTGGTCCCCTAATACTGTATCTGAAGTCTCTTTTATATAGACCTTAGTGGTCCCCTAATACTGACATTGACCAACTGCCGCTTTGCTCGTTTGAAAGCCATGATGTCTCTCTCTCTAATAGGTGGGCCAAATTCTCTGGGCGGGCAAAGCAGAGAAAGGGGAGGTAACCTTGCTCCTTATGACCTCATAAGGAGCCGCCGGAAATGATGCCGGATGTCCCTAATGTTGACCAGATGTCGTTACTTTACACTTTCTGTGTGTTAGCATTCTAAACTCCGGTCGATTTATGAGGACTCCTCAAATCTCTGCAGGGTAAATCCAGACAGCTAGCTAGACTATCTGTCCAATTGGAGTTTTCTGCTCCACGACTAAAACATCCTTTGAACGTACACATGTTCCACCAAAACAAGTTCCTTCCCATGGGTATCCCGCAGCGCGGACGCGCGCCCAGTGGAAAATAGGGGTAATGCGAGTGAAACGTGAGGTACAAACGCATGAAAACATCGGACCAGAGGCCTACTATATTAGTGAAATCCGCCACTTGGCGATGGCTATTATAATCTAAATCTCCTTCTAATTATTTTCTTTCCCAAAGCAATCACTCTGCAATGCCGCACTGTATATCCCCAGAGCAGAATTGGTCATAAAACCCATGAGGAATAATCCTAATAGCCTACAAACTGATGTTGTGCACCTTCATAAAAATAAATTAAATTGCAACATAAATAAAAGCAATGCAATATGAATATACTGTAATTGGCCTTTTGGAACTGAAAGCACCACCCCACTATTGTCTCTGTGAAGTAGTCATATCGTTATTCAGTGTCCAATTAAAATGGCCTTAGTCTCCACAGGAGCTCTCCACTCCTGTGAGGACCACCTGCAGAACCCTCGCCCGGTCTCAGCAGCCCGCCCTGAGTCATTAGCCTTCATACAGGCACAAAATGGAAATGCCAGTAACTCCTCTGTCCTTCCTGCCGTCACCACTTTTTTCTCTCCTCTCCCTTAGCTCTGATTTCTCTCACCCCTTTGCCACAGGAGGGGGAAGTTTCTCAGCTTGGCTCCTCTGCACATTTAGCCTATTTTTCTGCCTCTGTTCTCTGCAGGGAATTTGCCCCACTCTCTTCTTCTCTCTCTCTGCCTCCCTTTTACCACTACTGCTTTCTGTTACCATCGCCCCTCTCCTAAAAAAAAAGAATTTATTCCCTACACTGTGTAGAGAAGAGCAAAATCTTTGAAGGGTCTCTCGTGCTCTTAACCTCTTTCTCTGCCTCTACACGTGAGTGTCCATCTTCTGTATTTTTTTCTGTCATCTCCTCTCCTCAGTGTCAGGACAGTGGAGCAAGCCAGTGCCAAGGTATCAGCGGTATGATGGTGAAATGAAAAAAACAAACATGAAAATCCCCAGATGGTCACATGGTAACATTGGCTAGTATATTTTCAAAAAAGTGTGTTAATTCAGTTTTTTTAAATTTTTTTATTAAACACTAGTATTAGTCCATGGGCCAGACCAGATATTGGTACCATCTGGGTGGGCAAAACCATACCTATACTAAATTGTTTATGGGGTTAATATAAGTTAATTATAATATGATAACCTTTCCACAGACCCAGCTTTTTATACTTTTTTTTAGAATTAGTCATTTTCCTACTTTTATGTATTAGAATTATTTTTGAAAAATACACAAAACGTCCAGTACTGTAATAACAGTGATCTAATATTAATTCCAAGCAAACTAAAATATATTGTACATATTAATAGGCATAATAAAGTCGATATCTTTGAATTGAACATTGTTTTGAGATGTAAAAAATATAAAAGAAAAATAACACATGTATTGTCAACTCTACACTGTCTACTATTGAAAAGTCATAAAATGTACGGACGATTTGTTCTTAATTTTTGTATAATATATTTGAATTAGTTTTGTTATCAGGTTTATGTGGAATGTATTAGGTTTCAGCTTTGTAACACAAGAAAAGAAGAAACGTTGAATTTCAGGAAAATATTAACACATATGCCCAGAAACCCCATTATATTCCAAAATCTGTGTTTATATTGGTCACAACCTTCATTGCTATTCGGTCTCGGGTGTAATGGAGGGCAGAAAATATAAACGAGCCGTCCAGCTGCACAAGATAGTCTACAAAGCACTTGCGCCTTGCCTGGAGAGGCTTCCTACCATGGCTAGAGGTCAAACACCCGACACAACTCCCTCAGCTGGAGGAAGCCCTGGAGAGCATTGCCAGCTTCAGCGACGATATCAGGCAGGAGGCATTCACCAAGCTTCTTGATAATGCAGCATATGCCCGCACCATGCAATAGTTCCAAGTCTACCTCGAAACTCTGCGAAACCAGCATAACCTTTCATCCTTCTTGATGTCCTACATTGACATAACAGAGATCATGCTTGGATTGATTCGTGCTTCCAGAGAAGGCAACTGGATGCTGCATCTTGCATGCATCCGAGAAATGATTCCCTGGTGCTTCGCTTATTACAAGCTCAACTACGCCCGCTTCCTGCCCTACTACTATGCCATGATGAAGCAACTGCCTGTTGACCACCCAGATGTCCATGAGCACTTCTCATGAGGAGGCTTCTCTGTCCAGATTGGCTGCAGAAACCCCTTTGGGTGTATACCAGTCGACCAGACCATTGAGGAGACCGCTACCAGAAGACAGTATAGATCAAAAATGCTGAGAGGGTTAAGAGAGGCACAGGCACAGGAATTCAGTTCAAGAACATTGTGGCCACCAGATCCAGCAGTGGAGGAGACTGCTCTCCAGTGCTACCAACAAGACAAGCCTGATCGCCTACTTGGTTGAAGAATGGAAAGAGCCCAAACACAGAGAGAAGCTCCAAGACAATACTCTCTACCTCACATGTGGCGAAGACTGCTTCAAGCTGGACAAAGAGCACTGGGAAGAGGCAACAGAGCTGAAATCATCACAGGAGGAAGCAGATACGCGCATGCTTTTGCATGCTCTTCATGCAGCAGAGTCAGGCTACAAAGCGGTGATCATCACAGCTGACAACACAGATGTTCTGGTTCTGGGTGTGGCCTTCAGCAGAGATATCCCATGCCCACTGTTCCAGAAGAGCGGCACCCAGAACAGTAGTGATGGTCAAATGAAGCTTCGCGAACCACTGTCTTTATTTTCTGAGCTCACTAGATGGCACTCTCTGTTCAAAGAAAAAGGTTAAAGGAATGACGATTCAATGTGTTTTCAACCCTTTGTTGAACCGAGAGCACCATCTAGTGAGCTCAGAAAATAAAGACAGTGGTTTGCAAAGCTTCATTTGACCATCACTACAGAACAGAGTGAGGTACATTGACATATCCAAATTGCGGCAGTCTCTCGGCAGCAATTCCGCAGATGCCCTGCTCGGCATGCATGCCTTCACTGGTTGCGACACTGTCAGTGCATTTGCGGGACGTGGCAAAGTGGGTGCCCTGAAACAGATGAAATCACAGGAAGATTGCCGAGAAGCCTTCCTGGAGCTCGGTCGGTCATGGGCTGTGTCTGATGAGCTGTTCGAGAAGCACCTGCAGCTATTATCCTGCAAGTGCACCAGGTTATGCAAGCTACCTGATTGCACGTGCCTCGCCAACCGCCTGAGGTGCACCAACCTGTGCAAGCTGCAAACCTGTACTAATCAACCTTGTGAGGAGGACCCCGCTCCACAGCTGTCAGAGTCTGATACCGAAGATGATGATGACTAGTACTTTATTGAAATTTTGTGATGATTTTGTAATGACCGTTGTTTTCACCATACATTAAACATTGTGGTTTTTCTAATCTTTGACTGGCTCATCAATCATCGTCTCAATGCTCTTTCATGATATTGTGGTATTGCGGTTTGACATGCTAATACTCCCAAATTTAGCCATGGTTTTTGGAATTATTGCCTTTATCTCAGTATTTCACTAATTTAGAACCTACTTCATTCATGATGAATGAACCACTTGATAAATTATCAACTGGATGAACCAGATTATTTCCATGGAAGGTACTTTTACTATTTCTTTCACTGACGGGTCAGTCACTTCAAACAGTCATAACCACTACTAAGCTGCCAGTTGGCAAGGGTTATCATGTCAAAACATTATCTAGGGGTGCATAGGATGTAAAAAATCGCAACTAGAATTTGCCCACCCAGATTGTACCAATACGTGAAATTTTGGGTCTTGGCCCAAGGACTATATAGTGTCTCTTGTGCCATAAAGTAATAATGCATTTTTATTCCTGCAAAATACATCGGCTCTGTGAGGCTGGCCCGGTGATGCTTTGAGCAAAATGCTAACATTGGCATGCTAACATGCTGATGTATAAAGTTTACAATCTTAGTTTAGCGTGTTAGCATGCTAACATTTGCCGATTAGCGCTAAACACAAAGCTGAGGCTGATGGGAATGTCATTAGTTTTGCAGGTATTTGGTCATAAACCAAAATATTGAACAAATGAAACATTGGACCGTATGATGGCGCTAGAGGGAAAAGTCAGGCGTCTTGAGTCTTGAGGATACATCCTAATTTCATGGCAACTGATCCCATAGTTGCTAAGATTTTTCATTGTGGACCAAAGTGGTGACCAACAGCTCCTAGCGTGGCTAAAATCCAGTGTTTAGTGGCATCATAACTGAAATTTGTATTTTTTTGAGTGCATTTTAAACTAATAGACTGTATAACAATATAATGGTGAGTCTGTGATTGCTGCTAGTGAACATTTTTAAAATAATTTGTAATATGAATATGATCAACAAGTGGAACGATTCATTGTATTTCATTGAGCTAAACCCCCTTTTATTTTTTAAATGTTCAAAATCAACAGTATAGTGCAGTTGAACAAAGAAGAAAACAAAGTTTTGCTTTCAAAATTGGAAAGATGAAGACACAAGTTTTTATTATTATTGTAATTTTGCCAATTTAGTGTGGTATTAAAATGCAACAAGTTGCACCGCCAAAAGACCTAACCATCCTACAACATAGACGCTTCTTTGGGGTAAATTACATGTCATTGTTTAGGTTACAAAGGTGAGGGGACACTGCAGATACAACCAGAGTTTAGGTGGGTTTACTGTCCATTACTTCCCGGCAGGGTTTGAACAGTATTGACCCCTCCGTCTTTTCACATCACTGTGTAAGGAGCAGTCGGTGCACCTACTGTGTGGACTAATCTATGTTGCTCTGCCTATATCTTAGTTTTTTCTCTCTCTCTCTCTCTCTCTCTCTCTCTCTCTCTCTCTCTCTCTCTCTCTCTCTCCCACTACCTCCGTCTCTCTGAGGTCCAGGACGGCGTCATTAGCAGTCAGGGCTCAGAGTGCAGCTCGGTGGAGCCCTGGGGCCGAAGCTTTGTGCCTTAATTACCCACCTAATGAGTCACTGGGAAAGTCACTGGGCCTGCTGATGCCTTCCTCCCTTTTTCTCTCTCTCTCTCTCACTCACACACACACACACACACACACACACACACACACACACACACACACTGTATTTACTTTACTTCTTTTGACATATATATGCTAATTACACACTCATTCAATCACTTGCACTTGCCACATCTAGACTGCAATTGTACTCACTCACTCACTCACTCACTCACTCAGTCAGTCAGTCAGTCAGTCAGTCAGTCACTTAATCAATCACTTATTCGGTTGCTTCCTCACTCTCTCCTGGCCTGATTTACACACTCACACACGTAATTATTCGCTTACTCAGTTGCTTGTTTGGGCCCTCCGTCTACATCCACACTAAGCCAGCTAAATCTGACAAAGCTGTTCAAGTGTGAAACGGAAAGATCCGTAGGGTTTATATAAACAGTTACTGTAGCAAAACTTGATGACTCTTTTCTTCTTTCTCCTCTTCCATTTGGCAAACAACAAAACTGTGCCTCACAGACAACATATGATACGGAGCTGGACAGACAGTCTCATAATCCTCTGCTCTCGCCCCTCCTTCTCTCTCTCTCTCTCTCTCTCTCTCTCTCTCATCACCTACAGTGTTTTAAAATTATTAATGCTGTCAGACGGCGGACGAAGCATAGAATAGCGATTTGATTGCAACTCACAGATGCTACCTGTTAACCAGGCAAACAAATATCCACACCTGTATGAAGTGATAGACTCTGCCGACGTTTATGCTAAAATATGCTCCAAGTTGCATTTACATGCAAGGGAAACACAAGCCATTACGCAGCCTCTGTAGACAGCTGGACTGATTAAAATAGAAGAGTGTCTGTTCCGCAGGACGCGCATGAGACAGAAGACACAACCTCCTGTGACAAGCCGTGAGAGTAGACATGATTACACTCACTCTCTCACTCAGGCCACGTTCAAACAGACAACAGTATGCTTGCAGCTTTTCTACTGTTTACCTCACTATCATTGCAACAGAGGATAAAACGCTGAAATGTCGCTGGGATAACTTTCCATAGTTATAAAGTACTTCCTCTTCATATTTTAAACCATTGTGCAGTGTTTTGTGGTTTGATTAACCTTCAAACTCATGAATTTATTACTCAAAAAGGCCTCCCTGTATCCTATTTCGTTGTCTTGAAACAACAAGCCCCCCACCCACGCAGCCTGTTTTTGTTTTTCGGTTTGAACACAGTTTTTTTTCCCCCCACGTTTATGTATTAGCTCAATTGCTTTTACCTTCTTTCTATTGCTATATCTTTCTTAATCACTCACTCAGTCAATCACTCACTCACTCGCTTCAGCTCACATGAAGCGAAGCAATCAGATGCACCATGCCCAAAAGAACTAATACTGTACATTTGAGTGCTGTTATTCCAATGAAATTATATTATAGAGCAGAATTTCTTGCACACACAGACTGGAGACACACACGCTGTCTCTGTGCCTTTCACACCTCCTGCGCTCTCCCACTTCGGATTCACACAGTAACACGCAGACGGATGGGATCGCACCTGCATGTAGAGCAGAACAGTCTGCTCCTGTTCAGTTCCCAGATGCTGCGAGCGGACATGATGACACTTGCTGCGCTAATAATGTCGGACTGAACTGCTGCCAGGGGTCGAATCCCACGGCCATGAAGTGCTTTTATTGAACCGGTTCAACCATGAATGTTACGCTGAAACAGAGTTTAATCACGTTTTCATAGCAGTATTGATTTTCATATCACTCCTATCAGTCAGACGTTATTTGATAAAAGGACACCTCATTTAATAAAATCATTCCTGCAATGAAAATTAAGTCGTGGGTAGATATTGAGTTTAGCAGCTTTCTTACGACCTTTGCTTTTAATGAATGGAAAAAAGTGTTTCTTATTAGAACTAGATATGTTTTTAGAGCCACTTTTTTTTTTTTTTTAAGAATTTTTTGGGGAATTTTTAGGCCTTTATTCGACAGGACAGTTGAAGACATGAAAGGGGAGAGAGAGAGGGGGGAATGACATGCAGCAAAGGGCCGCAGGTCAGAGTCGAATCTGGGCCTGCTGCGTCAAGGAGTAAACCTCTATATATGGGCGCCCGGATAGCTCAGTTGGTAGAGCGGGCGCCCATATATAGAGGTTTAGAGCCACTCATTTCTACCATACATTTCTAAGATTTACACTGGTGACATAAACTCTAGTTCACAAAAGTAAAAGATGTTATACAAAGTTTGTTTTTCTCCTCTAAATCCCTTCTTTTTTTTATCTTGACAACCCTCACATTCACATTGCCAGCTTACCATTAGTGTAATGGGCACCAAAGGATGGATTTAAAATGTGAGGAGAGAAAAAAACAGGAGGAAAATGGGAACTGGAATATTGGTGGAGCATCTGCCCCGAGGCAAAAAAAATCGAAAAGCTAACTCATGACCGGAGGAGCGAGGAAAATCTGGACGCGGGAAGCGAATGAGACACGCTTCTTTGCTCCTCCAACAACTCCTGTTAAGATGCCCTTGAGCAAGGTGCTTAACGGCCGACTGCTCAGATGGAGCTGCTGACTGGCACCAGACTGTGTTTGTCCTGGGCAGCTCCCAGGTCTTAATGTCTGGAACTGAGCGAGTGTGAAGGGCGTTGCTCAATAAGAGCACATAGAAGAGCTTTTCTGGGTAAATAAAGATATATACAAATAGACCGCATGGCCGGCTAAATGCTAATGCAATTGCTTTCTCTTTGTCTAGACAGAGCATTTAAGGCTGCCTGGACAAATTTCTAAATACATATGCATCCTTCAATCTGTGTCCAGAGCTCCGGTGGAGGCTTTTACTGGAGATGGGGAGAAAAGCGAGCAAACTCATCTTCTGTTCCCCTCGCTAAATGACTGGAACACTGTATTTTGTGGGCGCACGGCTAAATGAAAAGGCGCCTGATGTCTTGATAAGGGAAAACTACCTGTAATTTGTTTACCCAGTAAAAAGGTTTATACATAGAAAGAAAAAAAAGGTCTGTTTTCTCATTTTCCACTGTTTTATTCTCTCTCTCAGGAATGAAAGTGTGGCTCCGTCACCAGTCTTCAGGCTGACAGGAGGCCTTCAGAGTGCGTTTTGTCCGCTCAACGCCACCTCCTCCGCTGACAGCCCTCCGTTGCCTGGAGACGCTGCTTGAGAGATAAGCGGTGGGAAAAGAGCAGGTTGTTGATCAAAGCCCCCAGACGGCTAGACTGCTACGTTTTCAGTGCGGCACACCACTTTGACTTCCTGTTCTCTGCTAACTACAAGTTGCGGGCTTTTTCCATCCAGTACACCTTGAAATTGCCTCCTGTCGAAAATCACATGTGAAGCGTTTTCTGCAGAGACGTGCCGTCTTGATTGGGTCTTTTCTTCTGTCATTAGCATTGCAAAAGAGTGCACATTTGAATTTTAAAACCTGGGGTTCTGCAATGATTAAGATCTCTGACAGGCGTGGGATGTTTTGATGGCATCGTGGGTTTGCTATTAGATGCTTTGTGCTGATGATTGTGGTGCATAATTAGCTCTGTACTCTGAAGACTGCAACCAGAGCAAACAACCTGTGTTGTAGTATTGTTGTTACCTTTCAGGCAAAAAAGGTCAGAGAGGAAAAAAAACTATTTTAAAGTTAATTCATGAGCGTTCTATAAATTCTGAAACATTTTTGAAGACTTGTTTACTGCAAAATGCTACAGAAGAAGTATTCAGGTCCTTTATCAAAGTGGCAAAACCACAATGTAAACCTCTTCCATTACAACTAAAAATAAAAGGGGATTTTTACACAGAAAGCACCTACAACTGAATCTGCTGCACAGCAATGTTTGTGTTGTGTATTTTGAATGGCGTCAGCAGTAGCAACCGGCTACACTCTGTGTCATAGGACCTGATAATTAAATAGATATAGACAGATAGCGCTAAAATGAGCGCCTACATTGTTTGTCTTCACAGTTGTGAATCAAGGATTCATTTCGACAAAAATAGAGTTTGTGATTATTGGAACAATGGAGTTTTTTTTGTGTTTCTGTCCCGTTTTTTTGAGTTTGAATAAAGTGTTTTTTATGATGAGTTCACAAGGTAACATTAATTAATCGCATCTCTGTTCGTTGAAAGAGACAAACTTGAACTCGGAAGGTGTACGGTTGTTATTTTCTCTTTCTGTTTCACATTTTGTGAATTGATTCTGTTAATTAAAAAAGCTGAGAGAGCTTAGCAAAGTCCCACCACAGTATTCATGAACGGTGAAATTGGGCTTTAGAGAGCAAAACCGTGTTTTGTACCAGGTTGTAAACATTTTTATTTCTGCTGTAAAGTCGGCCATTTGAGCATATGGCTCTATGGGAATTAACTCCCTTTTGTAGCCAGCCTCAAGTGGCCACTCAAGGAACTTCCCCATTGGCTTCATTTTTCAGCACCGCAACAACCTCTTGCTGTCTGAAAATATCTTAAACGTACACATTATGAGGATGATCTAGCCTACATATCTCTGTCTCAGTAGGTAGAATGTAAGTAGTAACTACAGCTTACAAATACATGTTGTGGAGGATAGGTATAACGTAGCTTAAGTAAAGTACAGGTACCTCAGATCTGAATTTAAATAGAGTAACTGCACTTACAGTAAATACTGTCATCATAATGTTTGATGTAATTGTCTGCATATCAAGGTTTGCATGTGTAGTTAAAGGCAACGCAGGCCCTGAAACAAACGAAGCAATGCAGACTTGGACACACACATTTTAAAAACACTCTTGCGGTCAGCCCCAAGCCCTCGGTATTCCTCCAGTTACCTGTTGAAATGTCTTGCTGTGAGAGCTGTGCGTGCCTCTTCAGTTACCACGAGAACCCTGACGGGAGAAGAACCCAACATGTCACTTCTGATACTCCGCTAGCAGAAACTACCTGGCTGGGAGAAGTGCAGTGTCAGTGTCGAGTGAAGGCGAGCGTGGGTGTGATCGGGAGTGTCAAAGGTAGCTGAGGGACATCATGATTTACTGCTGGTTGTGTTGTGATCCAGATTCAAAAAAAACATCTGGGAACTTGAACATGTAGGAGCTCACTTGTCACATTCCCCTCTTTCCTCTGACATCTGAGCCAGACTTTTACAACATAGGATAGTAGCTATACCTCCGATTCTTTTTACTAGTGATGCTATACTGTTGAGCATGTGGAGAATGGAAGAAAAAAAAAAAAAAGAGTTCTTGATAGGTAAAGAAGATGCAAAATTAGAAATGAGTGTGTATAATAATAATAATAATAATAACTCAAGTGTGAATGTGACCACTGTCCTGTTCTTTGATGAGAAGACACCTGAGTGGTACAAACCCTTGATAATATGTAGCAGCAAAAGAAAATGCAAACCCTGCACAAACAACCACATCAACAAAAGTAAAATAACCAATATTGAACTGCTTGGGGACAGAGAGCAGAGTGTTTATGAGTCAATGTGCATAGGTAATTTAAATGCATTTAAAAAGGACGACAAAGTGCCACTGAAAATCCAAGCAAAGGCACCCCTAACCTTCAATGCAACAGTATATGTCACTCCTTTAAATACTCCACCAGCTAACTCTTAGTCAGCCTGTTCCACACTCGGATGAGGAGTCGGGCTAAAAATAACAACAAAGTGTGAAATGGTTTCAGGCTTGCAAATTGCTCTTGACTGTGAAACTGTACAAGGGCTCTGGTGACCTGTTTGTTGCAGAGCAGTTTAAAGTTGGTATCTGGGCCTGTTGTGCCTGGAGTCTCTAAACACCAGCCAAGACGTAGCATAGGATTATCTTCTTCTTCTTTTATTCCACATCTTCAATCTGCAAGAATAAGGTTTGAATGTGAAATATTCAGGGTTTCCCCTGTGATTCAGGCTACCCTTGAGCCATCATTGTATGTAATTTGTGTTGCAAGAACACAAGCCAAAAGCTCTTGTTCTGTGCAGCAGGAAGTGTGTGAAGTAGAGATCAGTTGGATGGTCTCAGCAGATGGTTTGTTGATATGCCAACCAATAAGATAGCTGTTGCTTATTACTACAAAGTATGTTGCTAAAGCATGTCGTCCTAATGTAAATTTAGTTTTTCTTTGTTTATGATGAGCTGTAGCAAATCCAGTTTTGTCAAGTGACACATTCTCTATCGAGTCCAGGCAGATCTTAAAGGTCCAATGTGTAGGAATTTCTCCCATCTAGCGTTAAGATCATATATCGCAATCAACTCTCTCGCACCACGCAGTTCAAAGTACGTATTACAGCTATGGTAGCCGTCACGCTTCAAAAAAGCCGGACTCTTGCTCTTTTCAATATCCTTTTTCTTTTTCTGGGCGAAGAAGAAGATTCCCGTTGCTGAAATTTGAATTTTGAATACATGTGGTCCTCCATGTTTACTTCTTCAAACTTGCCGGGGCCGGGAAGCTACGATACCCATTAGCAGCATTAGCAGCACCTGTGAGTTTATCATGTGACCGCGAAAACGCGAAAGGCGGAGCAGTATGTCCTGTATGTCCCTTACCGGCTAACGTATTTCAAGATGGCACATGAATATGGAGCGTCTACCCCAGTTCATGCGAATGCAAATGTAAAATTTCAAGCCAAAAGGAATACTTGGAATTGATGGTGGGGGTAAATATTTATGAAAATGGACAAATGAAGTTTGTGAACGGGCAACACAGATTTTGATCATAAACAACTAAACACGTTACACACTGGACCTTTAAAACATCTGCCTTGACTGGAAAGCACTTTGGGTCAACTTCTGTTGTTTTAAATATGCTATATAGCCTAAATAAATATGACTTGACTTGACTATCCAGAAGTTTTCTTTTAAAAGAAATGCAACACCTGCCACATAGTGCACTGAAATTGTAAATGAAAGAGGCAGTGGTTTTCTTCCATTTGAAACTAAATCATTGACATTTTACAGACTTGAGTCAGGTGTTAACTTCAATAAAGTCCTTGTAAAGTCAGGACCATAAGCGACAGGACACAGCCAGGCTCTACGTAGCACCTAATCCCTGTTTGATTGAACACAGCTGTGTTTAATTGATTATAAATTAAACTTTCATTGGTAAGAAGAAGGTTGTGTTATTTGTTTTTTCAAATGTTATAATCTCACTTTAACATTCATATGAAAGAAGGACTCTTTGGTTTGTAACCAAAGCTGATTAAATTCTGTTAGAGTTAGTTAGCATCTCTTTAAAGTCAGGGGCACCTGTCCAATGGTAATACATTAGGCATTGAAAGATATTTTGGAGAGTTTTAATGTCACTGTGATCAAGTTTTTTTTAAAGGCTGCCTGTTTTACATCTGGCTGGGGGACTACCGATGAAAATTAGCACTTTTGAGCTAACTCTGGGACATTTACATTGTTTTAATTATGATTAATGTTCACTGTCCCCTTTCAAATAAAGAAATACAAAAAAAAAAAAGTTTAAAGCATCCATTTCATTGGTTGTGGATTACATCAATGGTCAATATCCAGTAGGCTACTAACTGTAACATGGCTGTAACATGACTACAGCCATGCTAGCAGCTCTGTGAGGCTAACATCAGCATGCTCACAATGACAATGCTAACACGCTGATGTTTAGGAGGTAGAATGTTTACAGTGGTGACGTCTTAGTTTAGAATGTTAGCATGCTAACCGGCTGATTAGCACTAAACACAAAATACAGCTGAGGCTGATGGGAGTGTCATTAGTTTTGCAGGGTTTTAGTCATAAACCAAAGTAGGCTATAAGGGACAGATAAGTCATTAGGATTCATACTTTGTGCTCTCAAGACAATGCATTTGCTAGTTATTGAGATATTTCTACTAGTGCGGCTAAAAGAAAATTCATTTTAGCCTTACATACGAGCAAAACAATGTATCATCTAATCCTGATTCAGACTTGGAGGTGGAGGAGTATGGATGGATGCTTTTAGACAATTGAGAGTTTCACTGGGCTGCACTGATGGGCCATGGGGAACCAGAGACCGAGCGTATGCTAATAGAAACACAGTGCTAATCCATCACCCAGTCTCTTCAGAAGTAATTAAGTCAAATTATAGTCGGCCCCCGCACTCGCACCTTAATCTCCCACCAGATGGGGACCCTGCTGAGCAACAGGTGGCCCTCTCTCTTCATATGAACCTAAATCCCACCACTGTCATTTGACTCCTTGAAAACAATGGTGGACCCAAAGAGAGCCAGACAACAGAGCGAAATATGAGACCGATGTGTAATTATGACGGAGTGAGTGCACGTGTTCGATATCTATTTCATAATTAACTACCTACTGTGCCTCTGTGCCACCTAGTTTCTTTCTTTTGCCCATAATGATAACAATAGACTGAAAAAGAGATGCACAGTTGCACACAAATGGCTCCTTTACATTTGCATAGTTCAGAAAGTCTTCATGTATTGTTTTCAGGAGAGAAATGCAACAAAAACTGGACCTGCACTGGTTTATCAGGCATACTTAGAAATCAATATATTTTTTTAAATTCTAGGAATTAAGGGGGCATAATTAGAAGCTCATTTTTATTTTCACTGAGGAGATTTTTTCAATTGTGCTCATTGCTAATTACGTGAATGGTAAAAAATCTGTAAAAACATACTGCTGGTACAACTGCATGTGGCATCAGCACAGTGTGTTTTTAGACATATCATCACGCAGTATAAACTCTACCCATCAGGGTGCTATCACAAGTCGTCACAGAAGAATAGAGAATTATATGTCCATGTTGCAGCTGGAGACTGTGAACTCTGATTGCTTTTCCCTCATCTCTCTTCCATGACTGCAAATTCATCACACCAACAAACCGCTCTCTGCATCCCACGTGGGTGTCAGTGCAATCAAACTGTAACGTGCACGCAAATTGACCCCAATCAGCACGCTATTTTTGAATGCCACCCCTTGATGTGATGGGATGAAAACGCAGGTTTAAAGCGTCTCCGTTCCCGTTTGACAATGGCTTCGGGCAAATTGTTAGTCCATGCTTACAAGAATGAAATCACATTAAAGGTGTGCGAGGCCACTGTGTGCACCAGCTAGTTGAAGCATGATTGACAGTGCTGTCTAAAGATGCTATTGTCATCAGTGGAGCTCCAGAAAAGAGTCAATTTCAGCATAGTTTAACAAACATTTTCCACGAATTTCTCACCCCATTTGTCAAACACACTTAAATAAAACAGCTGCTTTTTTCACTTACTGATGCCGTGAGTTCGGTAGGCCTCACCGTAGAGCTGCTTTCCGAGTAAAGAGGGTCTTGCAGGGGAGGCGGTGCAGCAGAATGAGGCACACTGCTTCTGCCATTTCATACTAACTAGAGGAATCTTAAAATATGCTTTTGAAAAACTGCCCAGTTTTCAACTCCCTAACACATCCAGAGTGGTGGGAGGGGTACGTATTACTTCAGAAGCTCTCAGCTGGAGCTGGTTAATGGGAGTGGGAATAGACTTTTAGCTGTAGGAGAAACAACTGTCTGCAAAAGGAAGTTTTGGATATCTCTTAATCACTGTTTCGTGGTCTCTCGTCTATGCAGGAGATCCAACTGTTACAATGCTAAGCTCACCTGGGCTTGGAGAACAAAGGAACACAGCTACTAAAGGCTAATCTAGCTCGTAACATTAATTGTATTGTCTCCTCTCTCTGCGTGTTGCATTTAATGTGAGAATGGATGAGTGCATGTCTTTCCTACTTCTAGAGGGCTTTGCATTCCGCCTTCTGGAGACGGGCCTGCTAGCTTTTGGTGTCTCCCTTGCCGAGATGGCCAGCACACTTTGATGTACCGCTCCAGCCTCTCTGCTGTCGGGTCTGCCCGAACGTAAAAATCCGAACCTGACGTGTCCCGACGGTACCCGACGGCCGGGCTGAGTTCGGACAGGTATTAAGAAATTATGATCGGATTCGGTCGGGCTCGGTCAGATCAGCGCGATAAGGCATTTGTTGTAAAATGGTGCTGCGGTTCCTTTAAGAGAGCTCACCAGAAACAGGATTTTAACCCAGATGTTATTCATTTTTTAACGTCTGCCGTGACCACGGTGGAAACAAAGCAATCAGGAAAGGTTAACACATTGAACATTTTAAATTTAAACAGCTTATAACGTGCGCTTGTTGCCCCATGTGCGCCCATGCGCTCATCTGTTGACATTTCCGCATGCCTTCCTACAGTTGGTTAATAAAAGCGGGCTTGCCACACAAACAAACGTCATTAGTATGAGAAAAAAATTTGATGTTAACTGTGTCGGGCTCGGACACAAATTTCTTAATGCCTGTTGGTTTCGGGCCGGGTTCGGTCACGGCTCTGTCGGACGCGGGCCGGGCTCGGACAGAAAAATTTGGCCCGATCCGGACTCTAGTCTGCACCAGCCCGCTCTTCGGTGTCGTGGTTCAGGTTTTAGAAGGTGTACTTTCAAAAGTTGTGTTGTGGGAATGAATAGTCTTAGTCTTCAATAGTCTTTCCGTGTGGTTTTTAGCGTCAGCCTGCAGCTCGCTGCTTCTGGATTGTCACCATCCTGAAACAATCACCTGAATGAATCCCCTCTCCCCCATCTGCCAGTGGGCCGGGTTGAATCAGCTTCACACAAACACGCCCCCCTCATGCGTCATATGCCATATCAGTTCTGACCCTTATCAAAACTAACCACATAACTTCCTTAAAGACCTAGACTGATATCATAACACAACACTCCGAAAGAGCCAGAGTGTTAAAGGAAAAACAAGATCGTTGAGTGAAATACAGTATAAGACAAGAATTCTGCCTCGGATCAATGCAAGAATCATTTTTTGGTTGTATTTATGATTTAGCGCCATTTTTAGATATGCAGAGTCGAAACGCAGTGCCTCCTAATTGCAGTTTTATCTTCTTACTTCTCTATGTTGTTGTCCCTACTGAGGACACAGCCTGCAAAGTCAATACCCCACATAAGCAGTGTTGTGTTATCTCCGGTCTTAATGGAAAGGCTCCTGCGCATGCACTGAACATAATCAAAGCAAGCCTTTCTTTTGTTGTCAGAGTCGATTATGGTGAAAAACTGACTTTAATTTCACATTCAGATAACTGCTTCTGAAAAGTGACACCTATTCCAACAAAATGATTGATGGCAGCCATAAAAAAAAAATGAAAAGCAAACTGGTTAATATTGATGTTATGAGTCATCCTTGCTTACAAAGCTGTTTTTGAATTGAAATTGCTGAATTTCAGGTCTGGACATGTTTCCCGAAATGAATTCATGGCATTTTAAAACAAATATCTAACACTTTATTAAAAAATTGTTGCATCCTCCTACCTTGGTGTTAACTGATTTGAAAAGGACAGCG
The DNA here is from genome assembly GCF_004354835.1 of Perca flavescens. NCBI lineage: Eukaryota > Metazoa > Chordata > Actinopteri > Perciformes > Percidae > Perca > Perca flavescens. Next base: position 10,961,932 of record NC_041336.1, on the reverse strand, counting down.
AGTTTTACAGGAGGTGCAATTTATAAGTTGAATGGTGGGGAGGCCGCTTAGAATTTCATTATCGAGCTGACATATGATAGTTATTCAGTGTTCACAGCATTTTCTTCCTCTCAAGTAAAAGTATGGAAATGTTGAGAGTGCGCCTCGTAATGTCATTGTGCGACTACTTGTCGCTGTTGGGAGAAAACTCATAACTCAGATTTTTGATGATTGTTTGTTTTTACTTCAGCTGAGAGATCACATTGTTCCTCTATGAGCTGAGAAAATAGTTTGACCTCTTCAGCTAAAAAATAATAATTTCACAACGTCTGAAGGAATGCCAAGTATGCATTTTCAATAAAGCTCCAATCAAGCCTTTTTTATACTTCAGGTCACCAAACAGAGTTTGCACACAAAGAGTTTCCCGTTAAATAGTTGAGTTTGTCCGCAAACTGACTTCTGACACGCTGTAAACGCCCACTTGGCAGGAAGTGAGGTCAAGGAGGAGGTCACTTCCTGCACATTCTGCTTGTGCTGCCTTACAGGCTTCTTAAGAGAGCATCTAACAATAGCTGTGACCGCGTGAAAGATCCTTTATTTCTCTCCACACACATAAATACATTTGTTCCCCTATCAGGGCCGGGCTGAAGGCCGGCAGAGGTGTTTTGTTAAATTTAGATTGTTTGCTCCTCTGCTGTGGAGACCCAGATTGCATTTCAACACAATCAATAGTGACATATTGGATCTGAGTGAGATGGCAATAAGAGCCAATAAAGCTTTGAGGGGGCGCTCGGGCGTATTTTTCTGTCAGGCAACAGAGGCCACGTTAGAAGAGGCAATAAGCAGGCAGGCTGGATAAAACACAGCAGTATACAAACGCACAAGACAAACCAACGCAGAGCCAGACACAAGACGTTCTGAGACTTAAAAGACATTTCACCCAACTACATGTGTACACACTCACACGCAAGCCATAGTACACACCACACACAGTCTCTATCTGGGTTTCTATCTTTCTCCCCTCATTTCCTCTCTCTTCAAGACACTTACACTCACTTACTCATCTAATGACGCACGCAGGTTCCCCACCCACATGCAGAATTCGCATTTCAAAAATAAAACCCAGAGAGCCTCAGGATGTGTTATTTTGCTCTGCAAGCACTGGGACAGTCGAAAGTGCAGTCACGATGGGAATCTGATGAATTCTAGGGTAAAAATCCAAGTGCTCTTGTCTTGGTGATTTAGCAAACTTTAAAATGTCACTATAGAACTTGGTGCTGTACGTCTGCTTTCTTTCTTTGTTTGTTTTTCTCTTATTCCCTGACCGTCTGACCCTCCATCTTATATTCCTTAAAATCCCTGCGTCGTGCAGACCTGAACAACATGAATCAAATCATGAGGAAATTGCATTTGCTGCAACAACACACACACACACACACACACACACACACACACACCCCCCGCATACTGTAAACTGAGTTCAGTTAACTGCAATGACAAAGCCTTCAGACACAGGATATAGTCTACACAGAATACGAAGCATTACAGGGAAGGCTAATCTTAAACATGCTGCTGAGCGAGGGACAGGGAGTGAGGGATGGAGGAAGAAAGAGGAAGGAACCGAACTCTGCGTTTCCTGTTCCTGCAACTGCTGAAAACTTTGTCAGCAGTTGCAGCCGTTTGAAGCTTAACGAATGGAACCTGCTGAGCTCTGGCTCTGTCACACGCCTAAAACGCTGCTCTGACATCTTTGTCTCCGCAAACGATGGCTTGGCATTTTGCTGCCTGGCTGGCTCGAAACAATACAAGTAGCATCCACATAGTGTGCCACTAACTACGGATGGAGGCAGAAACAAGAAGCGGCGACACAAGTCTGAATTTGTGCTGTCGGTTTGGACGGCAGCTGATGCATATTTCATGCACGTTTCGAAAAGATTCCACAAATTACCGGTAATCAGGTTGAATACATTCATCAGGAGCACTCAGTGTGCAAAGACCGGCCTTTTCCAAAGGAGGTCCGGATTATTAATTCAGTATTTTCCAATACATAATCACCACTTGCCCATTTTGATTTCTCACACCATCAGAAACACATTTCCCATTCAACTCACTTCGGCCTGCATCTAATTTCCAATCATGTTGTGATTTAAGCTGCGCAGCCACACCCTGGCCAGCAGGAATATAATGGAAATGTAATGTAAAAAAAACCAGATGACCGTGAATTCAGTCTTCAATGTCATTCTCCCCTTCAATAACTGCGATTCAATTCCACCTCTCAAGCTGAGGAGCCAGGGGATAAATCCCAGCTCCCCCGCCATCCAAGGACTAATCTCCCCTCGGAAAGCCACTCCGGCGTGCGGCGTTCCTGCTGACCTCTCCTGCAGCTCGGTCTTGTATCTGAGTGGAGTGACGGGAAGGAAGGCTGCTCCTGCGTGTCACTCACCTGCCGCCACTGCTACAGCTCATATTAACAAGGGGACTCGGGGCTCCGGGGGTTTTGCATATAAATGATGTGTCTAGCTCCTGAGATGATATCAAACGGTGTGTATGTGTGTGTGTCTGGGTCTTTGTGGGTGTGTGTCTGGGTCTTTGTGTGTGTGTGTGTGTGCGTGTGCGTGTGCGTGTGCGTGTGCGTGTGCGCCTCACATGTCTGCTTACCGGCTTTGATGTCAAGGACGACATCTTTATATTTCCAGTATTCCCAACCTGCTCGGCAGAGAAGACGCGATGCATTGAGCTTGTTTTCAATTTTTCATTTCTTCATTTCTCCTGACTGTTTTTAACATTTGAAAATCACATTTTTTTTGGAAGAAAACCAAAAAAACAATTCATGCCACACATCCCCGAGACTTGTGCTTGCTGTGTTTATGATGAAATGTCTTCTTTCCACACCATCTAACACAGCAACAGCAAGGCACTTCCTCAGCTCCCTGTAGGGTCATGATCTCAATAGCAAACAGACTCTGCGTTTTGTTTCTCTGCAGCTCTTTTAGAGGCGAGTGAATGGTAGCAGAGTGACCATGACGCTGAATGCGCGCTCCAAAATGATACAGCAACATGAGGCAACAACTCATTGGTGGGCTGATGCTGATATTCGGTGTAGAAGAGGTTTATTACCTACAGCTTTCCGCCGATTTACTCTTCCTTTCATCACTGTTTCTGCAGTGAAAGTTGTTATTTTTGGTGGCTGGTTAGTAGCCTGTGGGGCCATTCTGGTGGCGGTTGCAGAAAGATATGATCTAACACTGTGGCAAGAAATTATTACAAACATTATTTACAGTTCAGTAGTTATGGTGAGGTAAACTCAGCATCACGAGGGCATATTTCCCAAGAAGAGAGAGATGAGGAGGAAGCAAAAAGTCAGCTTTAATTTTGTCCCCAGTTAAAAAGGCTGATGCAGAACATTTTTCTGCAGCTTCTGTACAATAACTTTTTTAAAGAAAGGCTTTCTTTTGTTATGCAAAATTAGACAGTGATAATGATTCCCAAATCGGAAGTTAACAAGAAAAGAACAATTTCCTTTATGACATCAGTGTTGTGATGCAGATAAGTTGTGATATGAAGATTTCTCGTGCCTCATCTGAATACATGAAAGGAATATCCGAGTCATGGCTAAAATGGACAAGAAAAAAGCCGACAAAGGTCTTGATATACATACAAATTTAAAATGTGCTTTAAAGTTATTCTATAATCAAAATTCCTAAAGAATACAAGCGATTATTTTAGGGTGTAACATAAAAGTTAAAATGAGACATGTACAAATGGCATTTAAATGGAAAATGGCACACTGGATTTCCCTTCAAACTCAGCGTAATCGCACCACAAGTAGAGAAGAACAGACCGGCAATATCTATCTAAAGTTTGCTAACATTAGCCGCCATAAGCTGATGGTCATGCCAGACAAAGGAAGGCTGTATAAGCAAAATCCCTGAGTGTATTGAGCTGAGTAAGAGTGTTTTTTTTGCTTAGGAATTCAACTCAAAGGAAGAATGTGTTGCTTCTTTTTTTCCCCGAAAGTTTCATAGTCTCTCGCAGGGAACAGGTAGTCGTTGGCTTTGAGTCTGATCTGGAAGTTTATCCAGTCAATGCATTGTCATTAACGGGCTTGTATGATATCGGTCAAATGACAGTTAAGTTTAGCGGTCTTTACATTTAAATTTAGCTAAGAAGGTACAATGTGGAGTATATGACCACTAGTAGTGCTATGGTGCAACATGTAAATGATTAGGTCCCCTTTTATTTATATCTTGTGCACATGAATGAGGATGCAAATGACACCACACACATTCCTGCCGTTGGTTTCACACTATTCCACTGATCGACTGATCGGAGAAAAGTAGCGATGTGTCGGCAAAAGGGAGGGATTAAGAAGAAGATTAAAAAAATGTATTTATCGATAGATGAAAACATAGATGTAACAAATGTAGTTTTTTTGTTTTTTTTTAAGCTTTGCCAGACTTTTATGAGGGAAAATACATTCAATGTATTTTGGTGAGGAACAGTTAAGGTAAGTTTTCTGTTTAGAAGAAAACTCCACAGGGTAACTTTAAAGAGACAAGAAGAGGAACAAGTTCATTTTCAATTTTTTTTAGGAAAATTATTTGACTGTTAGTAAGTATCTTGAGTATCTTTACTATGCCAGTTTCAGCTTTGAGCCAATTGTCAAGTTAAAAAGGATCCCTGCTTTTTGTAGCACCTCACACTGTAAGTATCTGAATTTATGTGCACGCCCTACAGCTCTACCAGAGACTATTTTCATATTCATAATCTTTGACTGTGTCTTAAATATTTTACAGGTTTCCTGTAGAAAAAAGGCCAGACACATGAATCATTACCTATACTTAAATACCTTATACAAGGTAATTAAAGCCATGAGTAACACGCTAACCCTTCAACGAAAATATGCTGACGCCGTGAAATGATTCAGCCACTGGGGCTGCACTCCCAGATTCTGATTCCTCAAACTTAATGTGCTCTTATGGGAAACACACACACACACACACACACACACACACACACACACACACACACACACACATTTTAAGAGATGAATAACAGAGAAACATAGACAGAGGCGTACTGACAGTGACAGACAGAGTAAGAGGACACTGATTACAGTAAGTACCAACCCTTACCATTACAGGGAAAACCTGAAGATAATAATGTGGCCATGAGCCAAAGACACACACAGTTCAACAAAAAGGAAGCACCCGTCCACCTCCGGCCTCCTCTTCCAGCCCCGCCCTTATGTCAGGACCTATATGAGGAGGGCGGCCTGGTCCCCAGACGCCCACGTTCCTCGGCTCCTTCATCCATCCAGTCTAGTCAGCATGACAAACTAATGGAGACTAATCAACTGTCAGGGCGAACACGCCGCGCACTACATCTCCTGGCTTCCCGTATACCATCCCCCCTCCTCCAACCTCAGCGCCCTCCCACTGCCGCCACCAAACTCCCCTCCCACCATCATTTCAGCTATAACTGTCATGAGCAGAAATAACAGAGTGATGGCTATATATAGCGCCCGGCCTATAGAGCAAACACAAACGCACACAGAATCGTCCCTAAACACATTCAAATCATTTCCCATATGCACATCTTAATGGCCTCCGTTATATAATCTAATCCTAATTCCAAACCCTAATCTTAAATTTACTGCTTTGACCCTGTGCTGTGACAGTATCAGCTGCTCAAAAAGTCTGTAGAAGTTGGCAGATGACATTACACTCTACTTTGCAAATCATTATATTTGGCAGCTTCATGCTCCTGGCAGAATGAAGGAAATCAGCGTGTTTACAGTCTAATAATTTAATTACAATCCGTGTAAGCACAATACTTTTGATTATTGAAAACACCAGGCTATCTTTCTGATAGTCAAATAATGGAGTTAGATTTCTCTTTAAAATTACTTTGGGTATCGACTTGCTTTCTGTCTTGTCTTTTTCTTTGTCTTGATTCTGCGTGCAAACTGCAAAACTGGAAGCACAGCAGTGTGTCTGAAAAATTAGTGGTATGCCCAGCAGTGGAGGAAGACGAACAGGGTCTGCTTTATGGGGGGATTAGCAGAATTACTTTCCTGTTACAACTATCATCAGGAATATTGGATGTGTTAAAGTGCTTTGCAAGTTCATTAGTATTACACACTTATTCTGGATAATCAAGACAAACAACCTATTTGTATGCATGTAAACATACTGACTGTGTCTCATCAGACAAGCTGAACATGTTATATATATGTATCGGCATGCAACAAATCAAATATCTCAATGTAGGTTTAGAACACAATGACACAAACACACATAAATACTCCTCAATACACACACACACACACACACACACACACACACACACACACACACACAACAAAGACCCTGAGCCGTTACTTTAGGTCTCGGCATCTCGGGAAGCAACACCCATCTCCTATCTCATAAACACCTCAGACTGAGGAAAGGAAGGAGAGGAGGGGGATCTACCGGCCTTCCGTGTGTGTGTGTGTGTGTGTGTGTGTGTGTGTGTGTGTGTGTGTGTGTGTGTGAGCTCAACAGGCTGGTCAGATGCAGAGCCAGTCGAGCCAGTATCCCCTTAACTGAAACGTACTGAAACTTGCTGAAACATAGTTTTGTGAGGATCAAACCTGTAACCTTGAACAAAACAGTCTCTCTACCCTGCAGGCCACTCTTTACTTTGTTTGCATCCCCTGCTAGTGGGTTGGATTTGGTGCCATACATAATTGATGGCCGCCAGCAGGATGTTTGGCGTGGATTGGGCTGGAAAATTTGATATCATTAGCACAACGTGAAAGCATGACTGACTAATTGTGAGAAAAGAAATTACAACAGTGGCGGCTATACAGGGAGCAGGCGCTAATTAACACTCCATCATTACAAAACAATCCTGATGAAAATTGCAGCCAGTGTGCTGTTGTTTCATGTACATGAGTGATAGATTTCTTATGCATCTGAATCCTTAATGTTTTTATATTGGGGATGTGCAGGTATAATAGCATTTTCAGATTAATCACACTGAAGTATCATTGTTCAGTGACACAGCAAAGAGTTGTAGTTGAAGTGCAGATCAGCCCCTTGCAAAACTTGAAGTATATTACCTTCTTATCACGGTGAGGTATGAAGCCACAAAATGCCAAAGGCCCTAAGCTATCCATATCATTTTAGCCATGCATGTGTAAGAGGCAATAATTTAGATTTTTACGACACAAGCACAAAATGACCATCACATATCTGCAAAAGGGGGCTGTGGGTATTACTATTGCTATGCTGAGATTTCAGGCTTTAATAATAATAGTAATAATAATACATTTTGTTTAAAGGCGCCTTTCTCGGTTCTCAAGGACACCGTACAGGGATACATAAGACATTTAAAAACCGCAAAAAATAAGAACACAACAAAAATAACAGCAGAAAGAGGCAGAGCAATTGACATTAAGTGGAATAGGCAGTTTTAAACAGATGTGTTTTGAGTTGCAATTTGAAATTGGTGGGTTCTACTCTATTTAGTATAATAACTAGCCCACTGCTAAAATTAAAAGGATTGGGGGTTGTGCGAAAAACAGGAAAATAGATACATTCCCTGTCGGAACCAATAAAGGTCACCGAGTATTTAAAACCAGTGTTAAGCAGATTGATAGAAATTCATGTCTTACCATCTTTGCCAATGAGGAAATCCAGGTAGCGGTAGGTGTAGGCCACGCCCACCTTCGTCTCCACCTGTGGTCTCTTCAGGGTGGAGTAAATCTTCCCCGGACTATTCTCCTCCGACATCGGCTTCATCTTACGCAGCCCGCAGCCCATGGCTCCACAGTGTGTCTGTCTCTCTGTTCACGGACCCTGCCAACCAGAAAAAACAGACTCAGACAGTGTTTCATTGTCACTTGTGTGTCTGCGTGTGTATCCCGCGAGTAAATGACTAAGTGCACACGGGTAAGTGTGTGTGTGTATGGTGTTCTAAATCGTAGGTAACCTTTGGTGCAAGAAGTACTCTGATCCTTTATTTGAATAAAAGTAGCATTACCACAATGTACAATTCATTCCTTCAAAGTTGTATCTATTGTTGGTATACAAACACTTCCATGACTATGGAAGTGTTTTTGTATTTGAGCTCTTTAACTTTAAATCATGTGTACAGGTTAAAATGTATGGTATGAAAATGAATTAGCAGGCTCTTAAACTTGTAAAAACGTGTCATTATTCACATTGAACAACAAATCTGCATTACATTATAATTAAATGGGAATATGGTAAATTTAGGTATTTTATATTTAATGATTTAATCTGTTGGAGTGCATTATAGTTTTTTTTAACTGATTATACGTCTTTTATGTAAAATCTTAATTGTCAAAGTAGCTAGTAACTGTGGAAGTTAAATAATTGAAGTACAAGTTTAAAATAATACAAAAGGGAAGAAAAGAACTGATGTAAAGTACAAGTTTCTCAAAACTGTACTTAAGTACAGCATTTCAGTAAATGTACTTATTCCTTTCCTCCCACCGGGTATGACTGATTGTGAGCCAGATTAGCCTCTTTGTGACATACTGTACATACACAGACTTGTATACACACACACATATATATATGAAAGCAAACATCCATGCACTCTGATATCAATGATTCCTCAGGGATTTCAGAAGGAAAACCAATAAAGAAGAGCATGCTGGATAAGCGTCTGTAAATAAATAAATAAACACAAGTAAATGAGCTTGATTTTTCACGGGTTCCCTCTCTCTCGTTCCCAGGGAGACCAAATTAGCAGAGACAACCGTGGAAGAAGAGGAGGCCTTAAAGTGCCGGCACCATGGACGCCGATTCACTCCAAATGGTTTGTGACAGCATCACTGCCTCTCTTCAGTGACTGCGTCTGGGAGCAGGTGACATCCTATTGTGTGCCACTGATTAAACTCAAAGATGGATGGATGGATGGATGGATGGATGGATGGATGGATATATAGCAGTGGTACCCTGCCCACCCCCTCCCACCTCGTCTGATGAGGAACCCTCTCTATTATGCGCCTTACTAATTACAGAATGTCGCAGGGCCTTGGCTGGAAACTACGAATCCGAGCCGGCCGTCGCTTCAGAGACAGGACAGGAAGTGCGGAGGGGCGGGGGGGCTGGGACGTAGGAAGGAGTGGGAGACAAAATAGGAAACGAGCAGACGGGGGCTCCGTTAATGAGGTGAACGGCAAGAATGGAAAAGGTGAGAATCAATCAAGGGAGAGAGAGGAAATGGGGTTGGCTGGGTTAGAGATTGTTTGTCGAAAAATGGTTTGGGGGGGTAATGCATGGCAAGTAGAGTCTGGAGAGAAAAAAAAGGGCGTACAATTAGAGTCGGTTGAAAAGGAAAGGGGTGATCAACACACATCGAGGGAGTGGGGAGAGAGAAAGTGTGGAAGATGAGGCTGGAGATTCATTACGGCTGCCATGAAAGCGTAGTGTTTCCAGTGACACTTACATGAATGTCTTTGTTGGGCTTTATGAATCTCAACGTGCATCACAATCATATCTCTACAAGTCTCAGAGCGGCTCCCTGAAATGGACTACGGGCTGATGGACTTATGATTAATACCAGAACACACTCCAATCCTGTGTGCCGCAAAGCCTTGAAACTTCAAAAAGCCTTCTAAACGGTTTGTACGTGTCGGAGATGTACTGAGGAGTTGTGTCTTTGCCTCTCTGCACGTGTCGAGCAAGACTGACGTCTTGCTTCCGTTTTCAACAACAAAAAAGCCCAACCCAACCTGCAGAAGCTGGCATAGTCAAAGTCCCTAAAAGTGCTTCAGTCCCCCCTTAAATTGTCACTCAGGACTGCACTGTGCTGCAGTTTACCACGCAGCTTCACAAATGGCTGTATTCAAAGAAAAAAAGAGAGCTTGAATTTTTCTTGGATTTTTACACTGTTGCCTACAGTTACTTGGAAATAGCTTTTATCATTTCTCCCCCTACCCTGGAGAGAGTAGGAACAACAAGAGGGAAGGCGAGGCTCTGTCATGTAGTCTACAAGAGCTGGAGAAGAGGTAGTCAGAACAATAGGATGGAGGGCTTTGAGGGAGGGGTATGAAAAGAAAAACAAAATTGGATGAGAAAAAAAAATGGAGGGGCTTGTATTTGCATAGCTCCTTGAGACCAGGGAGGAGGAGATGTGTGGCGAAGGCGAGCAGGAGTTATTTTTAGAGCTGAACTGACAGAGGAAATGTGCAATGTTTATGATTTTTTGAGTCACTGTTTCTTGCCTCAAACCTTTCCTCTGAGGTGGGAGCTTTGGGCAGTTGCAGACCCCACAACAGTTATTTTTTTTATTTATTTTTTTTGGAGATTGACAGGCAGGGAGTCAGGGATGCTTGACAGGGTAGACTCTGGGTAACTAAAAAAAAAAAAAAAAAGAACAGGAAAAGGACCATTGATTTCCCTTTTGCTGAATTAGCAACGATCCTCTTGCCATTTTGTTCTATCTTTTGTCTCTTGCTAATGGCATTTTGAGGTTTTATTTGATAAGAGGTTTTATTCGATAGGATTCTCTATTCGTGAGCCCAGATTGACTTTCAGAGCTTTGTTGTAGCTGAGATGCACTTAGCTTTGGCCCTTGCAACCAAAACATCCCACAGCACTTTGTATTGTGCTGAATGTGAAAGGTAACATCAGGGAGGTGATTGTCTTGCACTGCAATGTTTTCTTTTGTGTCGGTCAACAACATTTTGTGAGTCCAAGGATTCCTTTGTCTTCTGTGCTCACATTGATCACTCTGGTCATTGCATGTTGCTTCTCCAGGGGTTTAGCACATTATTGAAGCTGAAATAATTGACCACTTTGGGGCAGAATAACTCTACTGCGTGCTGAAAATCACAAAGCCTTGACGTATTATAACAAATGTTTAATATTCACTCTCCTTTTAGCTCTGTTTGGGTCACCATCATCTCCTAAGGGAAATATCAGGCTCTTTAGACGCTAAATGCTTTACAATGTTCACTAGCTAGCCGCTAACTTAGTTTGTTTTGTGCCAGGCAGGTAGCGTACAGTGGGTTGATCAGAGTTTTTTGTGTGCTAAAAACAGGTCCCAGGTCCCAGTGACTGTCTTGAGAAAAACTAACTGCTGAAGCTAGTCGCTAATATTGTCTGTCCCCCGTTTGGTGCTCAGCCAGCAGCATACAGTTGGAGCTTTCTGGGGCGAGAGTAGAATTTGAATTACCTTGCACGGCAGTTGGATTCTCGCTATATATCACGAGATCAAGCAAGTAATGCGTGATCACCAGCGGCTCAGACCAATCGGCGTCCCGTGAGAAGCTACCGGCAGCTACGGGCGTGGTTAAGGTCTGTGTGAAGCCACGGAGATGCGACTGTTCGTTCAAAACAACAACAGTGGCTCTGAAAGATGCTGCTATAGCATCAGTTAAATCAGAACTGGAGAATATTTCTTCATTGAAGGAAGAGCAAAGAATGGCACTGAAGGCCTTTCTCGTTGGAAAATATGTTTTCAATCTAGCTTCGGGAATAGTTTGATAGACAGATGGTTCATCCACACACCTGCCAAGTATTTTTTTTTTAAGTGCCTGCCCTTTTCCAAACAGTTTCCAATGACGGCTTCTTAGATGGTTCTGTGTAACACAACCATTTGGCATGTTAAATTAGAATTTCCATGCCATAGAACCAAAACTGCAGAGCTGCAGACTGTGTTCTTTGTAGGCAATAGTCTTCACATACTCATTTGATCCACTGTTCATAAAATTACAGTATTATTATATTAGAGTATTGGCGCTTTCTCATGTGGAATTGAGACTTTATAGTCATGCCTTTTACACCAATGTGGAAGATGATCATACAAAACCCCACCTACACTTACAGACATCACAGCATCAGCAACAAGAAGCGACTGCACTGAATGATTTTAATGCTGTCTGACTGAGATCTCCCCCATATTACAAGACCATGTTACAAGGCTTTGATAGCACCATTGCTGTGATCAAACCCAGCAGCATGGGAAGCTTCAGAGTGGATTAATGGAGGAGGACATTAATTAGGACACTGTGTTCTTGTGTTCATCTCCATGTAGTCTCCCTTTTAAGCCCGCTCTCTTCCTCTCTCTTCCTCTCTCACGCTTTATCTCCCTAGCCCTCTTTGCCTTTTTCCGACTTTTGATCTTCTTAATCTGACAAGTAGAGTGGAGCGGTAGCCAGGCTGCGTTTGGTGGTCGTGGATACTGGTTCAGTATCATCCGTAGTTTATTGTGAGGAGTAGAGTAGAGTCGAGGGCTCTCCAAGGCAGAGTGGTTAGAGAAACCATCATGTAAATGAGAGGACAAGACTGACCGCACAGGAAAAACCACAGCAGTGGTTGTTGGTTGAAATTAGAGATGTTCCGATACCGATACCAGTATCGGTATCGGCTCCGATACTGCCTAAAACGCTGGTATCAGTATCGGGAAGTACTGGAGTTTATGGACCAATCCGATACCACGTAATAAAGCCCTAAAGAAAATCTACGTTAAAGTAGATTATTTATGTTCTTTTTCCGTTATAACTGACCGTCAAACTGGAGAATAAAAGAAAGTTCTGTGGCGTTCATTGTTTGTGTTTGTTCATGTTTCACAAAGATAGAAATAATATCACATCCATACAGGGATAGTAGTATACAGCTGTTAAAACATAATAAAATATATGACACACTGGTATCGGATCGGTACTCGGTATCGGGCGATACACAAGTTCAGGTATCGGAATCGGTATCGGAAAGCAAAAAATGGTATCGGGCCATCTCTAGTTGAAATGCTTCAAATTGTTTGCCATATGTTTTCTTGACAAGCAACCTCCTGAGAAATATGACAGTATTGGTCATTTTTTGAAATGGCATTCAAGAGGCCAATAAAAGAGGCTGAGGTAACATGACATACTGCCGCAAAACAGGGGACAGGTCGGGAGGATCATGGGTCTTTTTACCTTATATAATTTTCAGCAACAACGAGGTGCTCCGACTGCATTATTTTGTTTTATATCTTCTTTAAAATGGGAATGTGTTGCATTGTGTATTTTGGCATCTGTTGCTTGTGATCACATAGCAAAGATATAATCAGTTTTTATAACAGAACGTACAGCTCAAAGGACTGACAGAGCTGGAAGAAAATGAGAGACTTTCTTCTCCAGCAGTCTGACAAACATCGGCCGCTATTTACAAAGAGGCGCTAATAAGATCGCTTCTCCCACACAGCTCTCAGATCAGCCGGTCATGTATTAATAGTCATGGTGACTGCTTGGAATGTGTTGGCATTTGTATTTCAGTCTGTGTTTGTAACAATATGATATCATAACAAAAGTTGTCTGAGTGGCCGCTCAAATTGTGTGCTAATACAATATTTCTTCATCCAAAACACAGAGCCACAGTGGAGAATCCTCTGGTCAGTACACCATTACACACAGTCCAGTTTTGGATCAAATGTTGGTTTGTCATATTCTCATTTCTAATATTCATGAAGACAATATTTCCCTAGTCTTGCGTTGCCAGACCTATCTCCACAGCGCTGTGGAGTAAATCTGGCTCTTCCACATGTTCATTCCAAGAAAGGAGAAAAAAAAAATGCTCTGGGTTGTTTACATTTCTTTAAACCAATCACAATCATCTTGGGCGCCGCTAAATTCTGGACACCGTGATGGTGGATCTGCAAAATGTTCTCAGGTAGGAACATGTTTTGCACCCCGATAAAAGAAAACGCCACATATAATATTAAATTAAGTTAACGGTTCACACAATACAGTAATGTGAGCTTTTTAAATTAGCCGGATACAAGGTTAAACGTCATTGTGTATAGCCCTGGGAAACGTTACTTTGTCCACAGCAATCCTGCCATAATCTGTCCCAAAATGTCCCAGTTAGATATTAAATGCCGTGACGGTAAACATATTCTTTGTAAATGTTCACAATCATTCACTGAAATCCAAATTGTCTTCAAAACCTGCCATTTTCAACGTGTAGCATGCTAGCTCAAAGTTTGTTGTTGTTTCCCGAAAAGAACAGAGTTTTGCAAGGTGGGGGACATCCGGATTATCCGTGAAATTGATCGTTGATCCAGAATAATCTTTCCCTAACCATGATGTTTTGGGGTGCTTTCACATCTGAAGTTTACTGCATTTGTTTCAGGCCAAGAAAAATAGATTGTTCCTTTTAGCTCGGGTCCATTTTGTGTTCACACTGGCTTTTTATAAACAAACTAAAAACTGTATTGTGAATTCATATCGACTGACAGGTAACTGATTGGAGAATTTTGGTGGCTGCCATCCTGCTTCATTAGCACTGTATGGACCCACATGGGGAAATCAAATTCTGTACACTGACCGCATGTCATTCTGCACTTTACTGAACCTTATCTTCTCTGATGAGCTCACAGAAATGATTGATCATCAGTAATATTAGTCAAGACTGTAACTGGACCTCATATATCATATTGTCTATAAATAGTGACAAACAGATGTTTGTTTCGCTAGGTTTCACTCAGTTTTTATTGGGGAACTGCTGAATTACAATTTCAAATAGGAAACATGCACAACACACTTCTGCTAGTACTTTTACCTTTTCGTGTATCGGGGAATCGGGAATCCCTGCACTGATGTGCTGATTCGGTTAGGAGTTACCATGGTTACCAAATTACCTTGCATAAATATAGGCTATACATCGCTTCCAGCCTACAGATTAGAAGATGGCTTTATTAACATTTCACCATCAGCTGATGGCTTTAACATTAGTTTAGCATTTGAATTCATGCTAATATCACATATCTACTGTCATAAAATCCTGTGGTTTGATTGATTGAACTAAACCAAGTAGATTATATGTGAAGCACCATTTGTGTTTGAGTTTAACCACCCCTTAACTATAGAGCTGGCAAAAAAGCAAATGGTGATATCAGTTGTTTTTCTGGAACAAGCGCTCCTTCACTATCCTTCACTAACTCTCTGAGCTTCAGCCTCACTCTCTGCTGCTTTGGGTGACAGCGTCAGCTAAAAATGTTAAGACTCTATTTGGAAATCCCCCACTATTCCCTTTCTTCCTTCCTTCCGTCCGTCCGTCTGTCCTTACCACCTTGAATCCTCATCTAAGTGTGACAGAGAGAATGGAAAAAAGGGGGGACTCAAGAGAGAGAGAAAAAAACAATGGACACTGAGGCAGGATGTTAATGCGGTAACCTTTTATGTGACAGACTAGCCCTGTGTAGCTTGCTGGCATGTACATGCTGTACGTGCCATGTACGTACAGAACCCTTTTAGTCAAACTGGTTAAATTAAATAATCCACCAAAAACCTATGGTGTGAATATAGTGCTGTCTGCCTGATTTAAATGTGGCTTGGTCCCATGTGGCTTAATGTTTACCTACTCTTATACTTGTGAGCATCAGTCATAAAAAAATAAACTAGATAGCTAGCAGTATTAACTACGTATTTAGCAACATTTTGGCATATTTTAATATAAATATGACTTTCCGGACCATACCAAGCATACAAATGGACAGAGACGAAGAAGTGGATTGTGGTGGAGTGGCTTGAAAAGCTTTTAGACGTTTTTTACACTTATTTTTAATATGCAGCTGTTTCTATTGTAATCCATCCACTGTTGTGAATCTGTGTTGACTATGCTTGTCCGTCACCCACAACAGAGAAAACTACAAACTTTCCAGAGTCACCATTTAACATGCAGGGGGGCTAAAACTTGATGCTTAAAACACAATTTCAGTGGAGTATTACTTTAAGTCACTTTGCCAATAGCAACCCTGGGCAAGTCAGTTAATAAAACGTTTACTGCCTGGTGCTCATAGATTATGGTGAATTGAGAAACACAGTACCATCGTAGCTTTTATAATTTCTTTTACTTATAAAGCAGAAAAATCAATCATTATAATGTTATGCTAGTGTAATAACCAGAATGCTATAAATTAGTGTTAATTTTGAATATTCAGCTGTTACTAGGGTTGGATACCGAGACCCGGTGCTAATACGGCACTGACCGGTGCCTTCACGACCGTTATCTACCGGACCGAACAGCAACGTGGATTTTACGGGACGCTAGTTAACACCACACTTGGCAGCAGGAAACGTTAGCATACCGTTAGCTAGCAGTTGGAATAAACACGGTTACAATGCTGAGAGCTAAATGGTGTAAAAGGTTTGTCTGTATTTCACTGGAGAGGATTCCAACAGGTGGACATACGACAGTCTGCAGCTGCCGTTGTCTGAAAAACAACATGTATGTTGCGTTCACTTGAAATACGCCTCGCCAGCTTCGTGCTGCATTCAAAGTTATTGTAAAATACCCTTTTCCCATCCAGTGGTTGTTTTTGCCGTTTAACAGGAATTTACTGGTGAAATAAGGCAGAGGCTCGATATTTCTATAACTTTATATAATTTATTTTTATATAACTATTTTACTGAAATGGTAATCAGAAATAATCTCAGAAATAAATTGTTATTTAAAAAAATACTAAAATGTTTGGACTAAAATTATATATTGAGTTATCAGATAAAAAAGTCACTGTTATGCACCTTAAGAAATAAAACTATTAAGTAAGAAGACATCTGTGTTGCACCGGCAATTTTTTTTTGTTACTTTATATATTGAGTTCTCTTTTGACTAAAACTAGACTAAAATGATGAGACTTTTAGTCCACTAAAACTTGGCTAAGATACCTTGAGTTCTCTTTTGACTAAAACTAGACTAAAATGACAAGACTTTTAGTCAACTAAAACTTGACTAACAAAAAAAGATATGTGAATGACTAAATATGACTAAAACTAACAAGGACGATTGGCACAAGACTAAGACTAAATTAAAAATAGGTGACAAAATTAAATCTCATCTTCTGAGTCTTAAATTCAGAAGTACAGTTTGTTACATGACTGGGTCAAAATTAAAGATTTACAGTAGAAAGGTCATCACACAAAGCTTTAAGTATTAAATGCATTATAATGTGAGAGGCCCCGAAACATTTCTATATTAAAGATGCCACAGAAAAGCTTAAAATTTCATCTCAGACATCTCCACATCTAAACCATTACGCACTACCAACAAGGAGGCCATGGGTGCCAAAGGTGGAATTGCTTTCTCAACTCACTGAATTTGTTAAATTTGCTTTGAATGCCCAAGGACGATACACAACAAGAAAGCATGCCGGACACAAAAAAAAATTGGGGATGATGAGTGAGGCGTAGAGAAAAGGCGAGTAGTAAACAATAGTGTCTGTCTGAGATTCTCCGCCGTTTCAAGGCTCCCGGTGGCTCCGCGGTTCGCCGTGGCCTCGGCCAACCTCGTCTCCGTATGGTCTCAAGGCCTGGTTACAGTCTACGCACATACACACACACACACACGCACACACACACACTCACATACACACACACACACACACACACACACACACACACACACACACACACACACACACACACACACACACACACACACACACACACACACTCATAGAGAAAGCTATTGCCATGGGAACCAACCCCTCTGTGTCTATTCCCTTCTTAGGAGAATAATAGGCACCAATCTTTCTCAATCTCTTTCTCTTTCATTGTCAGTTTCTCTCTCTTTTTCTCCTTTTCTGGTTGCTATAAGCTCACAGTCTTCCTCCCCACCAGGACTGTCTTCCTCTTTCCCACTCCTCCATGTGCAGGAGCAAACACTCATGTCCCCCTGTTTCGCTCCGTATCCTCTCTGCATGACTTTGGCAGTCATGAGTTTGACATGTTATGCATAATCTATATCCACGACGTTCTACTTCCAAGATTGCTCTGGTACCGCCGGAAATTCTGCCGGATGTCACTCTTTTTTTCGGCCGGCTATCTGTTACCTTCCGCTTCGCATTTTAAACTCCGGTGGATTAATGAGGACTAGGGTTAACTGCTCCTCAGATCTCTGCAGGGTAATTCAATCAGGAGAGACTTTGTTTGCAGATATGCAAAAATATGTATTGTACAACTGTAATATAAAGTCTTTTGGAGATTAGACTCCATCAAATTAATGATATTTTTAAAGGGGTAGAGAACAGGAACATAACCCCCGATGGAATCTAGACACTGGTGGCGGCGGAGAAAGAGACCAGAGACCGGACCGAAAAAGCAACGGATCGGTCAGCCGGGAGAAACACGATGACCGGAGGCGGCAGGGGAGGAGGAGGGTCGAGCGCTTTGCCTGAAACGACAGCTGACAGCACAGGGAGAGAAGAGATTTAAAGCAGAGTTGTAAGGCTGTGATTGGCCCTTGAATTTTGTGGCTAAGTCTGATTGGTTTAACTGAAAGTGTCACTTCTAAACAGCTGATTTGCTTTAAGAATGAGTAGTGATTGGGTTAATGACATCTTCCTGAAAGAATTTGCGCTGAGCTTCATATCCAGACAGCTAGCTAGACTATCTGTCCAATCTGAGTTTTCTGTTGCACGACTAAAACAACTTTTGAACGTAGACATATTCCACCAAAACAAGTTCCTTCCCGAGGCTATTTTGCAGAGGTTAGTGCCGCCCATGACGATTGTGATTGGTTTAAAGAAATACCAATAAACCAGAGCATGTCTTTCTCCCAACCCGAAATGCTATGTGGACTAGCCAGACCCTCCTCCGCAGCTCTGTGGAGGAAGGTCTGGCACTGCGAGACTATGTTATGCATAAACTATCCACGCTGGGATTTGTGCAGTTCTCACAAGTGAGAAGCAAAACATTATCTCAACCCAACCTGCACAAACACAATGTTGGATGTTTTCAAGTTGCATCCAAAGAAACACTGTGAAAGAGAAATACTTGGTAAAAATAGAAAATTCTTTGCTTGCGCTCTTTGCAATTCTTCTCTAAAACACTGAGGGTTTTAAAGAGACTTTCCATGAGTGACTCATTGCTTTCTTTGAACTTGCTCCAGGCAGGTCATTTTTTATTAAAGCCAGTCGAAACCAAGTTCTTAGGTTTTCAGACACCCTATCGACATGTCCGTGTTGAACATTACCCAATCAATACTGCTGCAATTTTCTTGACCACCCATTACAACAGGAGTCAATTTGCATCATAGAAATATCAAGGGGGATGGTTTTTTTCCTCTTTTATTTTATTTTTTTATTTTTTTTGCTTTGAGGCTAAGCTACTACACATTCGGCTGAATATTGGCTCTTTTGTTTTCCTTCTTGCCTGAAGGATTCATCCTAATATGCCATCTTAGGTCTAGGGCAATGCCAGAGGCTTGAATAAAAGCACGATCACTGTCATCCAGCAGTTGAGTAAGGGGAAAATAATCTATGCCCGAGATCTTGTAAATGAGCATTTCAGAGGGAAAAGATGTGAGACTTGCAGCAGAAGCTGCAATCAAGATGACACCCTGTCATAAGACCTGCAAAACTCACACCCTATCTACCAGTGTGTCATTCAGCCGTGTTTACTGTCCAAAGTTTTTATTACTGCCAATAAGGATGCCAAATCGGATTTCTGTTCAACAAATCACACCAGAGTTTCCATCCAAACCATAAAAAAATACCTGGAATTAAGCACTAAATATCTCTAAAATGCAGATAACTCTGCCAACCAAAGACTTATATGTTGTCATTATCTAATCATTGTACTTACTTTGATTTCATAAGCGTAAAAGTAACCTGCCGGCATCTTATTTTTAAAATTAAATTAAAATTAAATGTGAAGCTTGTGTGAGTTTTTCTCTGGCATCAAACAGGAACTGCATAGAATCAGAGTGAATTAAATTAAGATGGTTTAAAAATAACTACCTTTTCAATTAGATATACCCTACATTTTTACATGAGTATAAAATGTTCTGGAATTTTGTGTGGGTGTTTGTCTATACATAGTGAGTGGAGAGGAGTACACGTTATGGTTTTTACACCAGCCAACGCTTGCCAATTACCTTAATCAAATTTCACACGGCACAGGGGGATTCACTGTGCCCGGATCAGATAGTAAACAGAAGTTGATTTGTGCCAAAGTTTAAAAAAATCCTCTGTTAAAGGGGCACACCAATGATTTTACACATGAAGCTTAGTTTAATCTTCACACGGAGTACTACTCAGCCTGTGAGTGTGTGGCTTTAAAGAAGTGGGTTTTTACTAGTCAGGAAAGACCTAAATTGCCATTGAGTTGCATCATGGGAAGCGTGGGATCCAGTGATTTTTAGAGACTAGTCTATATCCACGACCTTCCATTTTCAGGATTGCTCCACTGCTGGCCGGATGTCTGTTACCTTACGCTTCGCATTTTAAACTCCAGTGGATTTCTGAGGACTATGGTTAACTGCTCCTCAGATCTCTGCAGGGTAAATCCAGACAGCTAGCTAGACTATCTGTCCAATCTGAGTTTTTTGTTGCACGACTAAAACAACTTTTGAATGTGCACATGTTCAACCAAAACAAGTGAGGCTATTTTGCAGCGGCACCAGGGCTCCGTCCAGCGCTTAGCGCCGCCCATGATGATTGTGATTGGTTTAAAGACATGCCAATAAACCAGACCATGTTTTTCTCACATCCCGGAATGCTATGTTGACTAGCCAGACCCTCCTCAGCAGTGTGTGGAGGATGCTCTGGCAAAGCGAGACTAAAAGTCAAGAAATTTGGCGTCTGCTGCTTCAGGTCTGTCTCCTGTAGGTCCTTAAACTTAATAGAAGCACAGTAGTAAGTCACTGCAGTATCGCTGTAAATGCTGGTACGTCATTAATAAAGAGTCATGACTTTATCACTGTCTAATAAGCCATCACCAAACATTAGTAAGTCATTTGCAGTTACACGTTAATAAATCATTAAAAAGCTTTTACCATAATACATTAAGTCTACAGTTGTAAAGGTTAATAACTTTTTAATAAATGGATTTTGGTCCTGATGCCCTGCAGCTCTTTTCAGAATGTGAGGGGTTGAATGATCAATTAGAGGGGTCTTCCTTCTGAGCTAAAGAGCTAGCTAAAATTACCAAAAATAGGAAATTTGGTGTTCTTAATAATAGCCTTGAGTCATTAGTTAGAACTTATAAACTCTCTGTTAAGGGAGCCTTATTAGAAAGTGGTGCGTAATTCCATTTACCCCCATTGTATTGGGTTGGCAACATAAATCTCTTATACAGATATTTCAAACCTGAGCAAATGAAACCAAAACTATCTGGATAGTTTCCTTGCCTTGCCTTGGATAGCAACATATAACTAGAGGTAATAGAAAATTAGTTTTTTGTAATTTGGGTGATTTAGGCCTTTAAGGTAATGGTTTCTTCACCTTTTGCCCTGTGTAATATTTCCCGTTTTGACATGACATTGTAGCGTAGCGAAGCCCAAACCACAATTACTTCCACAGTTCCAACAGCCGAGTGTATAGTGCAGACATCTGGGGTTTCTATAGTGTTTGTGTGTGTGTGTGTGTGTGTGTGTGTGTGTGTGTGTGTGTGTGTGTGCGTGCATGCGTGCGTGCGTGCGTGTGTGCGCACGTTTTAACTGTGTGTCTGTATGGGTGTGCCTATGTGATCATGTTGTGTATGTGAAGCGTGTATGCATGCTCACGGTGGTGGTACTGCAGGTGTTTATTGCATGTTACATGTGTTCACTACATTAACCCTTTGATATGCACACTTGACATACTGCAGAAGGCTGTTTTTACCCCGTGCACGTGTGCGTTTGTGTGGACAGTGTGCATTTGTCAGTGAATTATACTGTAAATGTGTGTTTGCATTTTTATTTGTATTT
This sequence comes from Perca flavescens, assembly GCF_004354835.1. Lineage (NCBI taxonomy): Eukaryota > Metazoa > Chordata > Actinopteri > Perciformes > Percidae > Perca > Perca flavescens. The sequence goes on along the minus strand of NC_041336.1, from coordinate 10,940,261 downwards.
GTGCATTTTGTATGTCATGTGTTACACATCTGTTAGTGTCTTTTTGTTTGATATGTTTGAGAAGCTACATCATGTTTCAGTGTTTGTATTCACCATTCTGCCCATATGCTTTTTGCCTTCATGTGGGTTTTTTGTAATGTTTCTGGATGTGTGTTTATTTGTGTGTGTGTATGTGTGTGTGTGTGTGTGTGTGTGTGTGTGTGTGTGCGTGCGTGCGTGCGTGCATGCTTGCGTGTGCGAGAGTGCGTGTGTGTGTGTGTAACAGACAGACTGAGACAGAGACAACTCCTGACCCACCAACACTGTACAGTTAACGCAGCCAGCCCGACGCTCCACTGCTCACCAGCTGGAACTAATTAACAGCAGTTCTGTCAGAATGAGCTCACTCACTCACTCAGTCACTCAGTTTTTCTCTATCTTACACACACACACACACACACACACACACACACACACACACACACACACACACACACACACACACACCCTCTTGCCCCAGCTTTTCCTCTCTCTAGTGCCCTCGTCTTCCTCCTCCCTGACTTCCCCCCGCCCTTCCTTTACCTCCTGCCATCCCTCAACTTGTTTTTCCCTTTAAACCTCCTTTTCCCATATAAACATGCACGCTTGGGTGAACTCATGTACCGGAGAACAGATTCTAAGCATGTAAACATTCACTTGTACTGACGGATACGGATACATAAGCACGCAAATTGCACAGACAGGGAAACCCACACTTTTACCCTTTATATGTACAGTACAGTACAGTACAGTAGCTCACAAATCACACACTCCCCCTGTCTCCTCACTAGTGGGAGTGGTGTGGTACTGCAAGCCGGACACATCTTGAAACACTGTCAGGGTCTATGATTGGATCCAGGTAGACATTTTTGGCATTCTCAGCCCCACTCTGTACCAACCATCACGCATGTGACTTCAAAACAACCAGACCTATTGATGTGCATGATAAATGGTCAGAGTGTGTGTGTGCTTGCAAGCATGTGAATATGTGAACATGTGTGTGTGTGTGTGTGTGTGTGTGTGTGTGTGTGTGGCGCTGGATTTAGAGCTTGTTGTTGAACACACTGCTCAGAAGCCAAACTTGTGGCTTGCGGCAGGGTCTAATGAATCAACTCTCTGTGGTAAACGATTGCCACCATGCAGTCCAAGTTTACAGTGGCTGCTGTCCAGGGAATCAGGCGTGAGTACTGTCACACATCTGTTCGGAAGTTCAAATTCATACACATGTTGAGAAGCTGGGACACAAACAGGAAGCGAACATACCTGTTTCACAAATCACGTTGAAAAGTTCACTGCTTGGACACGAAGGCAGCAACTGGATCAGAGCTTCCAGCAGAGAAACGCATTCTACTTGGAAGCAGGACGGAGGACGGGCTGAGATCCTGTCCGATACACTGACTGAGGTTGTTGTGGAGCTCGCTGGCTTAAAGGAAACCCAATCCTCCGGCAGGCAACAGAGAAACCAGAGCGTCTACAGACTCAGCAGCAGCAGCAGCTCCAGCGGTTTGCTTCGTCTTCCCCCTTGCCACCTAACGGAGCTCAAACACACTTGTAAGCTCGGTGTGTTTAGGTCATGCTCAAAGTATGCCTGTATAACGATGTTCTGCAAGCTCAGGGAAACCACATCCTGTCACATATTTACCTCCCTCCCCTGTCTCTCCCTCCCTTTTCTCTCTTTTCAATCTATCTTTCTATGTGGTCTCTCTCTGTGTCTCTTTTCCTGTCTGTCTCTCGCTCCCCTGTGATTGTCTGAAGCAACTGAGCGCTCTGACCCAGCGTCTGTTCACCACAGCCTCTCTGCCTCTCTGCCTATCTCTCCGGCAGCCGCAGCAGTTCCACTCGGCTGACTGAAGAATCCATCTGAGGAGAGGAGGGGGGAGAAGAGAGGGGAGGGAGAGGAAGGAGGGAGGTGAGGAGGGGGCTTCGCTGGGAAATACCAGAGTTAGAGAGAGGAGGGAGAAGGAGGAGGAGGAGGAGGAGGAGGAGGAGGAAGGGCGGCGGGAGCTGTTTAGGGAGTGAAGGACTAAAGAAAGATGGGCAAACAGAAATAGAAATCGATAAGTTTGTTTGTGAGAAAGATGGAGAGAAGTAGGAAGAAAGAAGTAGAATACTGTGCCACATACTCAATACACACACACACACACACACACACACACACACACACACACACACACACACACACAGTCACATATCCACACTGTGGAAATGGCTGAAGTGTTTTTGGGAACTGGTGCTAAGTTTAACAAAAAAATGGGTAAGGGGTACATGATGTACAGTGGTTATTTTGTTGAATACACTGTGTGTGTGTGTGTGTGCGTGTGTGTCTGTGTGTGTGTGTGCGTGCAAGCGTGCATGCGTGCGTGCGTGCAAGAGACAGAGAGAGAGAAAGATCCTCAGTATTTCACTCCTTTGAAGTGGTTATGCATATTTAATATATCCGGGTCAGGACCCCCTATAGCTCTGTATTTATTATTTAAGCCAGTTTGTATGAGGGACCACCACTCTTAATGATTCCCCCCACAACAACTACTACTACTACTTAAGCAACCACAGCAATACCAGCTGAGATCTATGTTGGTACAGAGTATCTTTGCTTGAGGCAAACACAAATCACTGCTGACATCAGGGAAGAAGTTTCCGTACCAATCACTCTCTGCAATGCTTAAAATCTATTGATGGATACAGTAAATGACTGTAAGGTTTGACCCTGGCTGGATGTCTTGACTGTGTTGTACAGAATTTGATGACTGTTTAGATTGTTAAATATTTCTCACCCTTTCAGATTTTAAGGTAATTTAAAGCAGCTACAATCAATATTTTAATAATACTACATTTATGTGCAAGGGGTCACTCATAATGAGAATTATTACCCAAATATGCTGTCCCCCTCAGCTCTACACGGCATTTTAGCGTCTTTCAGCTCATTGTTTTGGGGTTTTACTGCCTGCCACTTTACTGTTTTTGCTTTGTTCTCACTGATCGCATAGCATCGTTTTGACAGCGGGCAGTTGTTTTCCACCTACTGCTTAGTGCCAACTTTTAGACAAACAAAGATAGCAAGTAGCTAGTGAACATATGTAAGCTTTTTTGCTTGTTTGCCTCACAGTAATTAACTGAATGAAGTTCAAGTTTTAGCTTAATTTGAATACTGTACAGTTTGAATCTAATCTAACAATTCTTCCAAACCATACGACGATATAGATATATTCCTATAAAATGACCCATAGGAGCGTTTCATTAATTCATTGGTGGTAGTTTGGTTAGGTTTAGGCACAAAAAATACTAGGTTAAAGGGGCGCTATGCAGTTGCAGGGCCATTTCGCTTTTTCTCTATAGGGCTTCCCCTACAGCTTCGGAATAGATATTTGGCAACACTGTGTAAAAACTTGCTCGGTCAGTCTGCGATTTCTTCTTTCTCTGTTCCTCCGACAATGCTTTCCTAGCTCTCTGCTTCTTTTTTGTCGGCACAGCTGTGATGATAGTGTTAGAAACTCCATCGCTACCTTGTTCTTGCTAGCCGGTTCCTGGATGGGGGCGTGTATGTGTGCAGTGCCGTGAAGCAATTCGTTACATTGCGAGACCTGATATCACGCGATACTTCCTGATGCTGAGGCCGGCGGCTCGCTGGTCAAAAGTTGCAAGGGTGGGTTTTCCACTCACAGGCGCTAGGGGGGAGCGAGACGACCACCATTCAACCCATATAACCATTCCAATGACTCCGAAGCTATTCAGTTAAGGTAAATTAAGCTAAAAAAAACTGCATAGTTCCCCTTTACGTTTCAAACAAGATCGTGGTTTGGGTTAAAATCATAGCCATTTGTTAGGTTACTTTACTTCTGGTTACGCACGTGACGCATTATGTGACTCTGTTTGTTCCGTAAAATTTAAAACAAAACCGCTGTTTACTTTTATTTTCAAACAGGACGCAAACCAGGGTCTCCTGGGTGAAAGTCCTGTGTTCGTCGCTCTTCTTCATACTTTGTCACGTTACTTCCTGCTTTGCTCCCATCATAATTACTACGGCAGCTAGAGGGCGCTGCCACTATAAACGCAAATATAAGTTGTAATTGCTGCTTGAACAAATAACTTCTGTAGGCAGTTTTATACAGAAAATATAAGATATTTCTCTGGACCACAACTTTGGTCCAGTCTAAAATATCTTGACAACTGTTGCATGGATTGCCATGGAATTTTGTACAGCAGTTGGTGATCCCCAAATGAACCCTTATAATTTTTTGGAGATTCATATAGTGCATTAATCAGGTCAACATTTCAATTTGTCCAATATTTTAGTTATGACTAAATACTTTCAAAACTAATGACTTTCCTATCAGCCTCAACTGTATTGTATTCACTGCTGATTAGCATATGTTAGCATGCTTACATGCTAAACTAAGATGGAGAACATGCAATCCATAACACCAGCAAAACACAAGCATTTTGGCACTATCACTGTGCGCATGTTAGCATGCTCATGTTAGCATGTAGCTAGCATGGCTTTAGTCATCATAACACGTAGACAATGATATGATATGTTCACCTATTTTATTTCATTTATAAGTATAAAAAAAGCTTAATATAACAATGTTAAGAAGTCCTTTAAAGAATTATTTCTCGATTTTGTTTAAGTATGCAAAAATGTGTGTACGTTGCCATAATTACCGGTGAAGAGCACCACGTACTGTGATTAGACATACTAGTCTTACACAATGTGCTCATGAAAAGTCATTTTCAGCCTAATGGGGTATTCACGCGCTCATTTGCCAGGGTCAAAGCTGCCTTTTCAAGGAGAGTCCTCATTTTGTCGCTCAGATGTTGCTACGAGAATCTCCAGGCCGCAAATTAATGATACGTCTCTTTTAAAGATGAAGATGTCCTCCCTCTGTTTGCTGTCACATCAGGGGCCCCATTAGACTTTAATCACCCTTCCTGAAAGCATGAGCGGAAACTGCCAACATGTATCTAGATGTGTTCAACGTGCGTCCAATTTTGGAAGGGCATTTTTCCGCATTAGACCACCTCTACATGAAAAAAGGCTCAGTGCTGGAAGGGAAAAAGGGTCATTTTGGCATATCACATCTTGAAAACACCTGTGGAGAGACCTAAGGTTGGAATGAAAGAACAGAAGAAAGGGAAATTGTTAATGATGTGGGGGGGTGCTTGACTGCTTTTCCAGTTTTTAAACAGAGTGAAACTAAACAGATGCCAAAATGCTGAAGCTTTCCTGGAGCTGAGGCTTGAATGACACTAATGATCACCCACAGGGTAATTGCCAACGCGCTGTAGCTTTTGATAGTAGCTAAAAAAAAAAAGCATGCCAAAAATTGAAAAAAATAAATGGTAAGATTACATTTACATGATGTCATTTTAACATCTTACTGTCCAAACAAGGTGTGTTTACTGGTTTGTTACTTGGTCTGACCCTACTGGTAAAACAGCCACAAAGCGCACGCTGCTGCACGTCCCAATGGAGAACTGTTGGACAAGCGAAATGGGACAAATAATGTGAGAGGAGTTGTAAAGATGGCCGGCCAAGCATAATGTTTGTGCAAGTGTTTGTGGAACCATCAGTCTTACAGGAGTGGCTGAGGACTCAGACAGACAGCTGATTGGACGGGAGTGTGAGTGGAACAAAACGCATCCCTAAATGAGGCTCCTCGTCCTGCTCTAAAATAATACAGTTGTTCAATCACATCTATAATATAATATTCGAGGTTTCATACAAAGAGAACAGTCCAGTTCTGTCATTGGACCTCACTGCTTTCACAGCTCCTCTGTGACTAAAGATGTGACAGTGCCCCCTAGTGTTTAAGGTGGAAAGTAAGCATTTTAAATGGTGTGAACATGTATTTCATTGTGGCCTTGCTTTTATTGTGCCAGAGTGATTGTGTCTCATTGGCTTCTATGTTGCATGTTTTAATTAGTACCTGATAATAAAGCATAATGATGTTGTGTGATACATATATATCCTCTTAATATACCCATTTTATAATTCCTCTGAAAATGGCATTATGGCTAACTCTGGTGCATTTACAGCAATGTTTATTAATGTTTGTAATGCCTGTCCCTGTTAAATAACCCAACAATTAAATAATAATTGTAATTCTCGATTTTGTTTAAGTGTGCAAAAATGTGTGTATGTATATCTGCTGTGTAATGCTTCGATAAACAGTAAACATTATAGTTCTATGACACTGAAAGTGATGACGCAAAATGACAATTATGCCCGTAATGCCTGAATGAATGAGAAAGTGGTATTGGACAAAGCACAAGTAGATTAAAATCTCAAATCTTAAAGTTTGTTTGTCATACAAACATAATTATGAAAGTATGAAGCTAAAAAAGCTACTTCATAATTTGAGTGCTAGAAATGTATCCATGCACATTATGGACTCTTTGGCAGTGTGCATGCTTTCAGCAGTATATTTCTCCTTTGCTGACGATTAGATACCTAAATTGAGCAACAGGAGGGAACAATAACAGCTTTTCAACAAAAGACTTTAACCTTTCTCGCATAATGTCTACAGAGCCACGCTGCATTAGACTGTCAGTGTTCTGCCCCTGGGTGTCTGCCTGTAGCTGCACTCAGGGTTGTCTGGCATTCTGTTCTATAATGGCTACTGTTACTTTAAATAGTGTGCCTTTATTCTTACCTCATGGGAAGAGTTTTTATTCCAAGAAAACCATATCTGAATGTATACAATGCCATTGGTACATAAAGCACTACACCCATGACATCCATCATCTCAGGGAACGTTTAACACTGTTGACAGTGGAAAGCAGGCTGACGTGTGATTTACATTTTGTATTGTACTGCTAATTTATTACTACATGTCTATTTGTTGAATGTTTAGAGAGTTAACACCTACCAAAGTCAAATTCCTTGTGTATTTAAGTATACTTGGCCAATAAAACTAATTCTGATTCTGATCTACAGTAGCTGGCTTCACTCGCATTGTAGCTTCATCAGCTTCATTTTTTAGCCACATTAGCAGTGTAGCTCTGTCCGTCGGTCAGAGCACTACTTTGGCATCTCTTTCGGAAGGATTGCCATGGAATTATGTACAGAAATGTATGTTCCCAATGTCCTCCACCAGCTCACTCATGCTGATGTGGTCCACGCTGCAGGAGTAGATGTCGTTCTCCTGTGGAGTGAAGTCCAGGTAGGAGGAGATGCAGAAGCTGAAGTCGCTGTTGGAGTAGTACTGAGTCTGACTGACCTCACTCTGGTCCACCAGCTGGCCATTCCTGGTCCAAGTGATGGTGACTGTAGACGGATGGAAGTTTTCAATAACCATTAAAATATCTCAACATCTACCTGATGGATTAGCATAAAATGGTTGGAATGAAATTCATGGTTCCCAGAAGATGAATCCCAATTATTTTGGTGATCCCCTGACTTTACCTTTAGCACCATGAGGTTCACATTCTTGGTTTTGAGTAAAATATGTCAGCAGCGGTTGGATGGATTGCCATAAAATGTGGTACAGCCATAAATGACATTACTTTTTTTTGGCAGACGCTTTTGTCCAAAGCAACTTACAATAAGCGCATTCAAACTCAAAGGGAACTAGAGCTAGATGTCATCAAAAACATTTTGAGGCATGTAAACGGCTAAAAGAGTGTTAGAGAGATACGTCACAAGTGCTTTTTCAAACTTCTATCTGATTATTGAAGTCTGTGATAAAGATGAGTGCAGGGCCATTGTCTGGGAAGTGTGAGACGGGTGTGTCTAACTGAAACCTTCATTGCCCTTTGGGGATCTCGTAAAACTTTGAAGTAGTTTATTTTTAAATACCTACAAAACTAATGACATTCCCATCAGCCTCAGCTTTACTTTGTGTTTAGCACTTATTAGCATGCAAACGCACTAAACTAAAATGCTAAACAACTAATCTAGTCTCACAGAGCTGCGGAAGTCACTGTAATAGAGTTAAAAAGTTTAACTGGGACAGAACTTTTCCTTAAAGGTCCAGTGTGTAACGTGTTTAGTTGGTCATTATCAAAATCGGTGTTGCCTGTTCACAAACTTGTCCTTTTTCATGATGTTTACCACCACCATCAATTCCAAGTATTCCTTTTGGCTTGAAATTTGGCTTGAAGTTTGCATTCGCATGAACTGAGGTAGATGTTCCATATTTATACGCCATCTTGAAATACGTTAGCCGGTAAGGGACATACAGGACATACTGTGTCATACTTTTCACATGATAAACTCACAGGTGCTGCTAATACTGCTAATGGGTATCATAGCTTCCCGGCCCCGGCAAGTTTGAAGAAGGAAACATTGACCACACGTATTTAAATTCCAAATTTCAGGAACAGGAGTCTTCTTCTTAGCCCAGAAAAGTAAAAGGATATTGAAAAGAGCAAAAGACCGGCGTTTTGAAGCGTGAAGGCTACCGTAGCTGTAATACCTATTTTGAACTGGGTGGTGCGTGGGAGATATTCCTACACATTGGACCGATAAGGTAAATAAACGTGGAGTCAATTACAGATGAAATATTGAGCAATGAATTAGTTTTCTGATGTAGCAGCATAAGGAACATTAAAGCGGGTGCAATCAGAGTCTTATTCTCCAAAAAAAAGAATATGTTTTTTCAAAGGAATCTTTTTATAAAAACACAACAAAATTAAAGCTGCAAGCAGCGTTGGACAGGCCCTCGCGCCTCTGTTTGTGCGGGGTTACTGGCAGCCGCCGCTCCTTGCGACTGAGCATTTGCGCGGCACTTAGACACCGCAAATCGTCACCAATGAAAAGGGAACTCCCTACTGAGTTCAATGATACCGCACACAAGACTCTACGTCATACAGTTCATTAGCTGTGAAAGGGGGCGTGGCTAAAGCATTACCATTAACAATGAAAACGGAACTCTCTGTTGAGTTCAATGATACCTCACACAATAGTGTACAAGAAACGGGTCATTAGTTATTAAAGGGGCGTGGTTTAAGCATATGGGGCGGGGCAAATCGTCACCAATGAAAAGGGAACTCTATGCTGAGTTTAATGATACCTCACACAAGACTTTTTCTTGTTCATTGCTAAACACTGAAAATGGCCACCATGCCACGCCCACACCATTGGACGAAATGTTTTTCTTTTAATAACTTTTCATCTTTAAGGTCTTCAGATAACACAGACCGAATTTGAAGTCCATCTGATGAAATCTCTAGGAGGAGTTCGTTAAAGTATAGCACCTTGACTTTTAGGCCTACTTCCTGTTGCCACTAGGGGGTGCTATGACTTATCGACCAATATCGACCTGTAGATGTCGTCAAGGTTGGACATGCACAAAATGGCCGCCCCGCCACAGCCATACCCTATTACAAAAAGTTTTTCTTTTAATAACTTTTCATCTTTAACGTCTTAAAATGCCACAGACCAAATTTGAAGGTGATCATATGAAATCTCTAAGAGGAGTTCGTTAAAGTACGACATGTGGAAATGGTCAAAATCACACTAATTTTGAACTTTCAATTCAAAATGGCGGACTTCTTGTTGGGTTTAGGGTATGTTTCCAATGCTGTGTTTTGTATGTCTTGACATGCTTCATATGTGTACTTTGTGTATTTTTTAAGTTTTGTAGGGGGCGCTAGCAAGCCAGTTTTTGTGCTCCTATTCCCGAAACACTTACAATATGTAAATTTTCACCAGAATTGATGTGACCGCCAATTTTGGTGAATTTTTGAATACGATAAGCCCCTCAAAAAGGCAATTCATTTGCCGGACAAAGGAATAATACTTCGTTCAGTTAGGGCCTTCGCCGCTGTCAGCACTCGGGCCCTAACAAGACAATTCCACGAGTAAGCATACTCCAAATAGCCGGCTCAAGTAGAACTTGTTTTTGACCACTAAGCCTGTTTGACTCCTGCTGTCCATTGTACTGTATGACAAATGACACAGTAATGCGTTAAGCAAACAGACGATAGCAGCATAATGCTTATTGTGCATTAAGACACATAATCAAGAGTCAACAGAGAGGAATGTGAACATGCAAGCATGCACTAGGAAACAAAAACCAAAATATTTATTCAGAGGAAAGCTATGTTTAATGCTTCCTCAGTCAAAATATTAATTGTGTTGGATCAGTCATATTTTTTAAATAACCTTTTCCAATGTAAGCAACAAGTCCTAAGTTTCATTTTTTGATTATATAACCTTTAAGACATATATATTATATTTCACCTCCGAGCTTTTGATGCTATTTCAAAAACAATCTTTTTGCATTTTTTAGCAAACAGGCAACAGCCACACACACAGACCCACTACACTGGTTGTTGACAATGATACACGTCACGAAAAAAATAAATATAAATGTATACAATTTATCAAACATTCAGCTGTCCCATCCTGTTCTCCATTGTCCTGGTCAGAATGACCTTTCTGATATGCTGCATTTTGTGCCAAACAATGGGTGTGTCTTAAGTCGACATGGGCTATATGACTTCAATCCATTTACATACAGGACCACACGGATGTCTTTTGTAATCTATCAATGCTCCTTTTCTTTTCTTTTATTTACCTTTACCTCATGTGCTTATCCATTCTATGCTGTGTAAACTTGAGCCAATGCATCAGAAAGTCACTACACCCTTGGCCTTAACAATTCCTTGTTTACTCTCTGTCAGTTGCAATCTTTAAAGAAAAAGCCTCTTCAATGCTGCATGATTGACTTGTTTTTGTCCAGTATCCATTGTGTAAAGCCTTGCATATTGCTGCATCATTAGTGGCCACAGGGGGATGGCAGGCTATATCTAAGCGTTAGCAACTGAGCGGAGTCTATAAAAGGAGGGAGAGGAAAGCGCCAACTCACCTCCACCTCCTCACGACTGAGCAGCAGGTACATGCCTCTCACTTCACAGGTTTTTCTTAATATATTTTCATAATTTTAAATCTTTTGATGATACGAAAAGGTTCATTTCAGAAAATGATCAAGCACTATCAGAACCCATGTCACTTGAACAGCAACATCTTCTTTATGTCAACTTTATTTTTCTGTTTATTGCTTTTTTCTCTTTATGTGTTTTTTTCATCAGTTTGATCCACATTCAATTTCAAACGGAGCAATCAATTAAAAAAAAAATTAAGAATGCAATTATTCTAATAATAAAGCAAGAACAACATGAAACAAATGTCTTAGTAAGTCTTTTTCAGTAGTCTTCCTTTTTTTTTTTAACCTTCCCTGTGAATGCATCTTCCTTTTTGTCCAGAAAAATGTTTGCATTCCTGATTTGCGTCTTGACTCTGCAGCAAGTGCACTCTGCCTGCGTCGTGGTGAGTAGAATCTTACCAAGTTTTTTAATGTTATAAGTTAATACAATATTTTATTTTGATTACAGGCTAGAAGGTACGTTTACTCAAGTACAGTACCGTTTACTCAAGTACAGTACTTGAGTACAGTTTTAATGTACCAATACTGCACTGGAGTATTTAGATTTTGTAAGACTTTAGTACATTTTGGGCAGACATATTATTGGTTGCTTAACTGAATAATTAGCAGAATAAGGTTTTGCATGCAAACTAAACGGTAAGCAAATCAAACTTGATCCATTGCTGGAGTCTAATCTAGGTCTGGGCAATTTGAATTTCTTCTAATATGTTTGTTATATTATGTAAAATTATTTATTACTGATTTAATCTGTCTGTCTGTAACTGATGTATATTGTCCTTAAACGGTCTCTCTTGAGAACGAGACCCTGTGTTTATTGAGATCACCTGTATAAATAAAGGTTAAATACATTTTCTTTTTTAAATCCCACTGGAGATGATAAACTGAAATGACACTTTCAGCTGCAATTCATGTATTTTCAGGGTTCAAATGAACTGACTAATGTTTTTTTGTAGGGTTAATTAAGACAGCACCAGAATTGTGTATTCACAATATTTAAAAAAATAAATACCACTATCCCAGAGACTAATTTCCTATATCAGTGTGTAACACTGTGTAAGAACCTTCTAAAAAAGGTTAAGGATTTGACTATTTCTTACTTTCCTGATGTCCTGATACCTTTAAATTTCTTCTCCTTTTCAAATGTACCTTTCTGCATGTCATGGTGTGTCCACAGCAAGGTAAGCACAACCTTTACTGCATCGGGTTTGTTTAACTTTACAGAGGAATTTTAATTTTCCAGCAGCAAGACCCTGCCAATAAATCCCCCAGTAAGATTATGGGATTTGGTACAATCCTCTTTGTGTGTTCTTTTGTTATGCCAAGCCATTTCAGAGTAATTAAACCAGGATATGTTTGTGATTCATATCATAGATATTCAGCCACCAGAGTAAATATCACTCTGTATTTTATCTTTAATATGTTGTTTACCCAATGGGTTTACGTGTGTGTGTTTCTGTGTGTGCCAGCAGACATTTGCACAGAAAACCCAGAGGTTCAGAATGAGATCGTTGACCAACACAATGCCTTCAGGAGAGCGGTTCAGCCTACTGCTTCTGACATGCTGATAATGGTCAGTCCTGCTTTCTACTCGCACAATAAAAGGCTCTGATAGTATTTGCTAATATTTCCCAGCCTTTGTTTTCCCTCGCTTATGGAAAGAAAAAGAAAAAAACAATAAAGCCAACACAGTTTTCTGCACGACGCCTGCAAATCACAAAAGTCTTTTGAAAATCAGGGTTGTATAGTCTGATGATTAAGAGCTGACTCAACCTTAATAGTTCTGATGCTGTGAACTCCCCCTGATAGTTACAGGTCAAAACCATTTACTGTTTACAGTACAAAGACGTTACAAATGAATGCTATTTGAAATGTGAAAATACATTTTGATTGTGGTCTAACATAGATAAATGTTACTCTAAAATGTCATTTTATGTTTAATACAGTTGAGTAATGTCAACATCTTCTATTCAAAGCAGGAAGCCAAACTCAACTACTACAATTTCATAGTACAAAGTTGAAAATCTAGCAGTCAACAAGAGTAAAGATGTTTTATTTCCTGACCAAAAAAATTGGATGGCAGGAAGTGTAAGGTTTCTGCACAAAAGAATAAAAAAAAAGGAAAAAACGTGTGTTTACTTGGAACAAAATTTTGGCTTTGGGCTGTATAAGAAAAGAACACCAGCGGGTCTCAAAGGGGGAAGCGCCCATCAATCACAACCTTTTATTATCAGGGTTAGAGTGGAACATATTTTTTTTCAAATAACAAATGATCCCATTTTCAAAACCAATATTTTGTGTGAGAAAGGATCATTTTCTTGCATTGTGGTTGTGGGTGTTTTGAAATATTTTTTTATTTTTTTACAGAGCTATAGTCAGGAGGTAGCAGTCAGTGCTCAGGCCTGGGTTGACAAATGTATTTTGGCTCATGGAGAACCCAGCACCCACATGCTCAATGGTATATTTTTTCTTCCTTTATTCTTACTCTTTCTTTTTATCCTTTTTAACTTGCTCCACATGTTGCTCCACCTTAAAAACCTCATATTATGCCAATTTTCAGGTTCATAATTGTATCTAGAGGTTGTACCAGAATAGGTTTACATGGTTTAATTTTCAAAAAACACCATATTTATGTTGTACTGCACATTGCTGCAGCTCCTCTTTTCACCCTGTGTGTTGAGCTCTCCGTTTTAGCTACAGAGTGAGACATCTCACTTCTGTTCCATCTTTGTTGTGAGTCGCATAGCCTTTACTTGATAAAGACTACTAGCCAGTCAGAAGCAGAGTAGGGCGGGCCCTGACAAGCAAGCTAGTGTGATCCAAAACAAACCCGCAAGTCTGATCCCAAAACACAGGCAGAACAACCCGAACCAGTTTTGCTGGAGCAAGATGTTTCAGTGGTCAGTTATTTAAATGTTAGAAACTAGTCTTTCACATGTAACGTTTTAATTCTGCACTGTATCCTGGACATGGCGATACAACTATCTGAACTCTTCGGGCTTCCACAAACTGGTTTGAGGTCGTGCCACACTAGCAGCTAGGCGAGCATTATAACGTGTGTTAGGCTACAAAGTGACGCGAAATGACACGCGTTTGTCACGGAAGTAAAGGCTGGACTACAATAGAGCTGTTTGGAGCAGTTTGTGAACAGTGTTTTCTGTGGGAGATGGTAACTCCCTTTGGCAGAGATGGCAAAAGTACTCACTTCCCATACTCAAGTAGAAGTACAGATACTTGTGTTAAATAAATACTCTGGTAAAAGTAGAAGTGCTGATTTAACTTCTTTACTCAAGTAAAAGTAACAAAGTACAGGCTTGGAAATTTACTTAAAGTATAAAATTAAAAGTAGCCTTGCAAAGCTACCTGGACCACACAAATGATACTAGAGTGCAAGCTGAGAAACTTCAATGGACATGGAAAAAAGGCTCTTTATATATATGCCATTGGCTACATTTTAAATGGATGTCTGCCAATAGGCCTAAAACATCAAATATATGATTATTGTGACAGAGACTGGGACTCCAGGTTAATAAGATTCTGACTGAGTAGCAAGATATGAATTCAATTGTGATTCTGTGAGAATTCACAAATCCAGTTTCTCTTTTTTAATCTTCCCCTTAACATTGGCACAATTTGCAGCACATTGGCCAGGAGTCATTCTTGATGCCTAAACATCTCTCTCAGATAAGGCCAAGGATGATTGGGAATGTCTTGCTGCGTTTCTGCTGCATCTCTGGGATCTCCGTTTTCTTCATTTTCAATCATGTCGCCATCCATACTACTATGTGCTAACGTTACCGCCATCACGCCGCAATGATTTGGCGCGAATGAATGCCGCCGAATCTGTCGAGTCGCCTTGTAGTGGTGCGTCAAGTGCAACGTATATTCCCATCCAATTAGATTGAATTCGGTATTGATGACGCAAAATAATAATAATAACGGTAAGCCCACTGAAATGATTTGAAACTAAAGTAACGAGCCAATTTTGTAAAATGTAAGGAGTAGAAAGTACTGATATTCGTGTTTAAAAATGTAAGGAGTAAAAGTAAAAAGTCGGCACAAAAATAAATAGTAAAGTAAAAATATTTGAAAAATCTACTTGAGTACAGTAACAAAGTATTTGTACTTTGTTACTTTGTTACTTCCCATCTCTGCCCTTTGGTGTGGGCTTTGGGCTTTTTTCACTTTGTGAACCTATAGCATGCACAAAAAAGATATACCGTACAACACAATAAAGGAAAGGGAAAAGGCCAAAAAGCATGATATGAGCACTTTAAATAATACCTTCGCTGTGAACTGACTGACCTTATCAGATTCACAATGAACATTATCTTATCTGCGGTCTCGATACCTTCTTTTATTAACAAATAGAGTAGGAAATGCTATCATTAAGGAGATTATAATCAACAGGCCTTTTAATAAAACCTGTTTTATCTAAATAACTTCTGGGACATGGAAATAAAACGGTGTGTTTGCAGGAACCCATTAATCAGTGCTGCCATGTGTTTCTCACCCAACGAGCAGGGTATGTATTGGGGGCGAATCTGTTCTATTCATCCTCACCTTACCCGTGGACGGAAGTCATTAAAGCCTGGCACAGTGAGGTGTCACACTACCTGTATCCCAAAGGCTCCACCAACGGCCAATCTATTGGTCACTACACACAGGTAACACTTGGCTGTTGCCCAGGTAACAGTAATGTGTTGACAAAGATAATTGTGGAAAACAACGGCGGCAATAACGACATGTCATGTTGCTGCTTTATTAATGGATGGTTACTTTTAATTAAAGCATCTATAATCAATATTTTTATATAAAAAAATGAATGAAATGTAATCCAGTAGTGGCTCTGCAGTTCCCTTCAGCTCTATGGAGCGTTTTAGTGTCTTTCAGCTCACCGTTATGTTTGTTTTCAACCCACAACGTTACCGTTTTGGTTCACTCTCACTGATCTCATGAGGTGCATCTCATAACCCTTAAATTGCCTCCTTGACTCCTCTGCTTGCGTCCCTTCCTAGCGGCTTAGTCCTTCCCCCCGAGGAGGTATGGGAGAGACGAGAGGAAATCATGGGAGGAGATTGGAATCGAGGAAATGTGCTTTTAGAGGGATGAGAGGTCTTTTCCTCTGAAGCGTCACATGAATTTGCAGCTGTATGGGCAGAGTTAGCAACTCTTTCAGCTGCACGGCTTCCGGGAAGGCTGCTCTCGTGTATCCTCGCTCATGGCTCCTCGGTGATTCCTCCTCAATGCGCTCGCTCCTCGGGGCAGAAATAAGAGCCTTGAGACGGCCTTCACCGTGGAGGGACAAAACAACTTCCGGTTTAGCCGAGGACCCGAGGAGTCGAGGAGCTATCAAATAAGGGTGATGAGATGCACCTATAGCCTCGTTTTCAGCCACATCAGGCAAAGAAGAGCATTTAGCCGTTAAAGAGACAGACAATTCCCTCAGGAGTTGGTAGAGCCCAAACACAGAGTTAACCCTTGTGTTGTCTCCCTGTCGACCATGAACTTGTTGTCCTTTCAGGTCAAAATTTATTTTTTGTCTAATTTTTTCGATGTTTTTGTCACTTTTGAAAAACATTTTTGTCATTTATTTTAACGCTTTTTTATGTCAAAGTTTAGTCAGGACACTGTTTTGATACCAGTTAAAAACTTTTTTTGAAATGCTATTAAACTGAATAAAACACCCAAAATGCAATGAAAGTTGCATTTTGGGTGTCAAGTTATTTTTGGGCAATTTCGGTTGAAATTAACCCATATTTCTGATATAAAAAACATTGAAAAAGGGTCAAATTTGACCCTAGGAAATCACAAGGGTTAAAAAAAGATTGAATATTGGACTTTGAAACACAACTCTGAATAATGTTTCTCAGTATCGGCTGGATGTGTAAATAACAAACTGTTTGCTAACAAGTTAGGCCAATAGATTAAGGACCAATATGCATGGCATATGAGAGACTGTTTCTGTGGATTCCAGGTTTCAAAGAGCCTTTTTTTCTTTTCTGTTTTCCTAAATATAAATTGTATGGTAAATTGTCTGTACAAAATCACCAATCCTGCTTTTACCAATGGATTCATACCCTCCATCATTTTTTACACTTTCACAATGACTTTTTGTTGTTGTTGTTGTCAGGTGGTGTGGAACAGCTCCTACAAAGTTGGCTGTGGAATGACATTGTGCCCGAACAACATCTATTTCTACGGCTGCAATTATTATCGAGCGTATGTGACCCTAATTCACCCTCCATACCCATAAAACCCCTGACATTGTTTTGCATGCAAAGCTTAACAGTGGTAGAAAGAAACAAATTATGAAACTGTCTATGTATTTAATGAGAGGTTATTTGAGAATCAAATTTCTGATTTGTTTCACAGAGGAAACTTCAAGGGATGGCCACCTTATAAAGCTGGACCCCCATGTGCTTCCTGCCCCAATGACTGTGAAGACAAACTCTGCAGTAAGTAACAGATATTATGACAATTACACACGGTTCTTTGTATGGCAATATATATTACAAGGAATATTGTCTACTGAGGGGAAAAAAAAGATTATGAGCTAACCGCTTCATTGTTTCATTTCAGCCAACCCCTGTCCTTACATAAACAAATACATCAACTGTCCTACCTTGAGCGTCACGACTGGATGCGGCAATAAGCTGGTGAAGGCCTGGTGTCCTGCTTCATGCAACTGCACCAATCAAATCATTCCTATAGCCTAAACACAAGCCATTGAGTCTGCAAATTGTACTCAATCTACACATTTACATCTTTGTTGATTTTCTGTCTAAGCTACTTTAACTGTAATCAATTTCCTGAAAGCGTATAATAATATACTCGTGACGCAACCAAAGAACATATTTCTGAAAATATTGTGATTTAGCACTGATTGCCTTAAGTTAAAGGGATGTTTTGGGAGTGTTTTAAATTCTGTATCTCTAACCAAACCCCCTTGGGACACTTAGTCAGAGTTTTGTAAAATAGTCCCAGTGTTGCATGCACATCATGTTGGATTTCACTCAACCTGCAGGGCCATGCATGATGTCATATGGGGATATCTCCCACTCCGCGTTATGAATTGCAAGAAATGTGTCAGCACAAGCAAGAAATCCACCCAAGCTAAAGATAATATAAACCACAAATATGAATTCTACACAATCATACAAAAAAGACTACATTGGATATCAAGTGGTGTATGCTGTGAGTTAAACATCTCATGGCTTTAGTTGTAGCATTTTATTGACATTCATATATCAGAATATCAATAAAATGTTACAACTAAAGCCATGAGATGTTTAACTCTTATCAACCATAACACAATTACAGCATACACCAGCATATATATATATATTTAAAGTCAATTTAGTACTATGTTAACACTCAATTTCAACTGTCAGCTAGATCTTCTACATTGAAGGTTAAAAACAGTTAGTCAATTGATTCTGAATATTATTGTTAAACATTCCAATAACCAATACGACTGCAATCTATAAATGTTTGCACATTCAAACTCCAGCAAATATATCTTTCTGGAGCCCTGCGTACACACACACACACACACACACACACACACACACACACACACACACCATGTCCCATCTTAAATATGATCACAAGGTAGACCAAAGATAAGAGATTTTTTATCAAGAGGACTTCTTAAACTCTTAATCATTCCTTTAACGTCAGTTTACATTAGCAAGATGGTTTTTCCTTCCTGCTTGCATGAAGTACAATTTGACAATACAATGTATACCTTTTTTTTATACTCTGTGATATTGGCTATATCTATCTAGAAACATAACTTGCTATCGTCATATCTGACATTAATGATGCATAACTGTAAGTAGGGTAAATGTAATTACAGCATTGGTAACTTTATCAGCTGTCAAGACTGCAATGTGTATTTCTTTGAATTTCACCTTGAATAAATGAGCAGCTATGATATATCATTGCGTGACCATATATAGATCAACTCTACAACAGTGGTTCCAAGCCTGGGGGTGAGACCCCCACAAGGGGCTGCGCAAGATAGACTCTCTTGCCTTTTTTTTATAGAGAATAATTGGATACTTTAACCTCTTGAGGCCTCTAAAATAAAATACAGAAAACTCTTTAGTTGATGTTTTTAAGTTCACAGCCAGGAGATATGCAACAGGCAACAAGAGGGCTCAAGTAGACATTGCTTGTTTTAAGGGTACACGGGTCAAAAAGGCTGGAAGCCACTGGCCTAGATTTTAAAATGCGGCTCAAAAGAGAAATTTTGACTAGCAGTGCATTGTTAGAAGAATAAATACAGAGAGTAATAAGGAAATCTGCACTGCACAATAAACAAAAAGTCAATAACCCTTGTAAACCAGCAGAGGGCTCTGTTGTACAACTCACCACACCTCCTGCTATGGGTGCCAGTGTTTAGTTTATCTGCCTTCATCTGAACCAGTGGCCTATGAATAACATGCATTAAATCATGTATCAACAATGTTATGCCTCATCACTCACACTCTCTCTTATAGGCCTACAAGAGGCTACAGTTTCAGGCTATATGAACTACATGTAAGATGTGTGTTTTACCATATTTGACTAATATTTTAAAGCTCTTTTCAATCTCCACAAATGAATGACTTGTGATGATTCTGTTTGGTAAATGTGCAGGTTTCACAAGAGGCTGTTATTCAGTGAAGGTTATTTCTTCACCATTGTGATATGTCCATCATAATGCACTGTCCACATAAAGAGGAAGACCTGACACAATGTGACTGAAACAAAGAAAGAAAAAAAAGTCATGTGAGCCTTTCTGGGAGATAATGGCCATCCTTAAGAGATGCCATAGCTTATGAATAAAGCTGACATCAACAGCAACAATATTAATGATACAGAAAAGAAGATATATTCCCTTTATTTAGTCGGGTATAGTGGTTTAAAACTGCAATGACCACCCTGATTTAGACCCAGTGAGGTCGACATTTTAACCTATAATACAGGCTTATAGTATAATTGTTTTTTCTCTGTTTAATAGCGCTTGGGAAAAAAATCTTTTCTGTGATCAGCTTTCTATATCTTCAAAAGCACCTTAAGTTTCCTGGACTCAATATGTCAAAGTGACTATAAGCAGTTGGTCTCTTTTAATATAAATCACTTCGTTCGTCTACAATCAAAATAGGCTACTAGACTACTGAATAAAACAGAAATACAGAAGACATCGAGTGATCAAATTGAAACATGTATTTGTGGGTCTATTTGCTTTGCGGAACAGTAAAAAGGGGGCGTTTCTTGCTTCTCAGTGAAAAAAAAATAATTAGGTTTGATTGACAACACAGCCTGTTATGCCTGTCGTTCGTTCACGAGACATAACGACTTGTCTGAGTGAAGGTCTGACAAGACTCTGCATGAGACACCTAACAGCAAATTAAGTGTTTAAAATGTAAACGGGATAGCCACTGTCCGTCGAGATTGACTGACGGTGGGGGATATTTCTTCCTTTGTTTGCTAAACCAGCTAACAACGGAGGTTGTGTTGACTGGACTTTGAGTTGGCTGTGAAAACTAAACTTCACCGAGCTAGCTAGGGAGTTAGCTAGTTAGCTAACTAGCCCAGCCCAGCACAAAGCAGCACAGACAGCAAACGGTAGTCTGCTCATGCAGTTCCAGCAACTAAGGAAGACCCGTACACACCGTCATTCCCATGGAAACACAAGGCAGTTTGAAAGGTAAGTAACGTTAGCTAGCTAGATAGATAAAGCTACCGTGCGTTACAGTAGGCGGATCATGAGTTTTGTGAGTTGATTGAACTGATAACTTAACATGCTTTTTATATATTTAACTTAACGTTACCCACCACTGCTAAACTGAAGAGGGTTGGTTTACTACGGTAAAAAAAACAAAACAAATAAAACAACAACACGGGGTGGTATGTGTGATGAAAACGTGCTAAAATCTGTCAACTCACCGAAAAATGCATGAACGTGACATGTGAATATGTGAAGCACGTCGGTCGTATGTGCTTTATCAATGTTGCATTTGCGATGACAGCGTTCTCTGATTGTAACTTAACATCCGCGTTCAGTGAACACCAAATGTCAGTAACGTTAACGTTACGCTTCAGCTTCTTCTTCTTCTTATGGCTTTAAAACGTAAAATAGCTGCTACTATTAACGTTACTGCTGTTACTAGTTTCATGTTGACTAATCATGCGAATCGCTGTGGTTTCTCTTTACAGAGCGCAGTGCACGGAGAAAGCCCCACTGTCTGTAGGAACCTGACAGATATGTGCACCGAGAGATGATATGGCAGAATTGCGTGCACATGTTAAAACGAGGCAATAGGCCAGGCAGGAAATTGGGGTAAAGCTTAAACATAAGGCTTTGCTACCCCGTAGGTTGCCAGCCAGCGTGTGTGTGTGTGTGTGTGTGTGTGTGTGTGTGTGTGTGTGTGTGTGTGTGTGTGTGTGTGTGTGTGTGTGTGTGTGTGTGTGTGTGTGTGTGTGTGTGTGTGTGTGTGTGTGTGTTCGAAGTGCCTATGGCGGAGTTTGGGGATGACGGCAGGCTGCCTCCATTGAATCTTGGGGATACGGCCGTGCCCAGCGACGAAGCAGCTGGCAAGACGCATTGCGAAGTGTCGGTCTTGAATGGAGACTGTGGCATATCAGAAAATATGGTCGGTTCAGGATCCCTCGTTTCACCTGGCAGCCAAGCACGGGTGGAAACAGCCAACACCTCTGTCGGATTTGATGCCAAATCTGAAATACCACGCAGGAGCAGCATTATCAAGGTAAGCACTGAAGTTAAAGTCCCGTTATTATGCCATTCATTCCGGTGGGCTGTAGCCTGCACATTGACGCTGAACATAGGGGTGTTGGAAGTTACAATGCATAACACATGCTCTAATTTAACTAACGTTAGTCTCTTTTATACCAATATTGTGCCTGCTTTTCATTAACCTCGCCTATAACATGCTTACACGTAATATTTCTGGGAAATAGGTGTTTTTCACAATACAGGCCAGTAATGGGATCACCAGAAGCACATCCTGTACTTTTGTCTGATTTATTTTGCTTCTCTTTATTTGATCTTGCATGTGCATAATCTGACCAAATGTGCACGCCTGTCGAGACGGAATGAGATAGGATTATCTTTATTTTACCCAGATGGGGAAATATATTTGCAACAGCAGAGAAATACAGGAATAAAGCAATGGAATACGTCAGATAAATAGTATATGCACAACTCTACATACATACACAAGAAGCATGTGGTTGAAGGTGCTTGTGTTCATTATACTAATAATATGGAAGCTAAAACAGATATCTTAAACAGGTATTTTAAAATTACTAAATAAAGCTTGCATGAAAGTGGACTGAGGTAATGGGATGTTATTGTAGAAAGCAGCAAAGACAGGGAATAACATACAATACAATATGAGAGGGACTGTCCAATAAGTGAAAAGCAGAATACACACTTCTGACTTCAGAAAACAGCAGCAAATAATAGTGTTGAGTAATAGTGACTACTGGTTAATAAAATATCATGCAGGGGTCCTGAATGCAGTATGTTGATTTTGCATATGCTTAGAATAATGATAGGGTCTGCCTTAACATTGTGAGCGTTGCATACTGTTAGCCAAATATATATAGTAGTGAGTAACTCTCATATTGCCGGAAAATAATCCTAGGTGATCGGTAGGGTTGGGTATCGTTTTTTTTTTCTTTCCCGATACCAGTGCAAGAACGATACTTTTAAAACGGTGCCGGTGCCGGTGCCTGAACCGGTGCCTGAACCGAAATGTATATAATGTATTTATAATGAATATAATATAAAATATAAAAAAGAAAAGGAGCACAAAACGACATTAAAGAACAGCTTGTTTAACACTAGAACGGCCATGTCGGTCATTTTGACCGTTTTGAAATTTATACGTGTAATAACTTTGCTGAATAAAAAGGCAAAGCCAGAGTCAGTAACGTAGGCTACTACGGCGTGGATGGACTCAGTTCTGAATCAGAAGCCAAACACGCTTGCTCTGTGAAAGGCGCGGTACGCGTGTGTTCATATAACTTTATACATCCTTGACCTGGCTGAAATCCTTGCACACATCCTCTGCAAGGAGTGCACCAGCTGTAAAATGTCCCGGAGGAAGTTCATGCAGCAACTGGCAGGGGAGCGGAAAAAGGGCACTGGCGCACGCACCGCAGCAGACACCAAAATGGACGCAGTGCCAGGTTAGGTTAGGTTATAAATGTTCAAATAACATACTTTTAATTGTTATTTGGCTGTTAATATGAGTTAAGTTGAATGAGGTCCACACCACATTTTTTCGTGATATGAATGTATGAAATAATTATGGTTTACTATGCCACGATATGAATTATTGAAACACATTACTACTACTCAACTATATAATTTAACTTGTTAAAATGTTTTTTTTTCAATGTTATTACTTTTTTCTAAAGATATCCTAACACAATACATGCATTAACATCGCAATTGGGTATTTATTATGAGAGATTATAGAGTTTGGAATCTGGCGGTGTAAATGACCGCTCACTGCAATTCTAGTCAGACTGTTCGGTCCCGGTGTAGGAATCCTCTACAGGGAAATACAGTCACACTTTACACCGCTTAACGTAAGCCGTCAGCATTATAACCATTGTGTTTAATCCAACTACTAGCTAACGGTAACGTAGCGTCCCGTGCAGCGATGCTTCTGAGAAAGAGAAAAAAAAAAAAAAGAGTCAGGCACCGAAATTTCCATTCTTGTTCGGTCTCGTTACTACCGTTTACGTCGGAACCGTGTTTCGGTACCCAACCCTAGTGATCGGAGAAAATCCCTGAGCAAGGCACTCAAGTCTTAACCTGCTCCAGGAGCTGATAATTGATGCTCTTATGACTGCTGAAATGTATACATGTACATATTTCAGAGGGATATGTAAATAAAAACATACCTTTATCAGATTCATATTTCTAAACTATTTGACATTAGACTCATTGTGATTCTGACTTTCAGTCTAAAGCTTTGCACTTCAGTTTACTCATCTCACTGTAATGGACGTTGGTAGTATTGCTTAAGGGGTAACAAAGATGATGACACTTCCTCGCATTGCATCAATCTACTGTATGTTGAAAGCCTTGGAGCCATTGTCTGTCAGCAACTCTATAATGTCTTGCCTCTGCTGCTGTAACTGTCATAATGTCAGCCATAATACTGTCAAAAAAACAAGTTTGAAAATGGTGAAGGTGAGTTACTTGGCTATACAAGGGTGCAACGGATCACAAAAGTCAAGGTTCGTATTACAGTTTTGAGTCATGGATCGGATACATTTTTGGATTAGCACAAAAAAGGGGGGACAGTACATATATTTTTAAATGCTTTCCATATATTACTTAAAGAACTGTCATAAAACACAGCAGGTTCAAGCCGGGGAGCAGAGTTGGCTTTTCCGGGGAAAACAAAGGACTTTCACCTTGTGTTCCTTGGGAGGGTTTTAATCCAAACCACAGATCAATTATAGTCCGGTACACCACTAGGCTGTACTCAACAAAGGATTGATTATTACATTATTCTTTACATTAACTGTACTTTACCCTTACAGATTACCATAGCATAGAAATCCTGAAAGAAAGAGATGTCAGAAATGTATGCTTCTTATTTTGATGACGTTTACATTTGGATTTGAGAGGTCAGTAAATTAGTAGTCAGACCCAGAGATGTAATTCCCTCTAGGGCCAGCTAGATTTAAAATGCATGAGCTGTGTAAGGAATTTGTTGAGATGCACTTTTCAAATTAAAGTGTCTGGTGCTGTTTGACCATATTTGCTTGCTTAATAGTTCATTACCATGTGCACAATCAATCCAATGCCATTATTAGGACTATGATTTGATGCTTCAGTGCGATTTCTCTGGTTTGGGTACGGTCTCTGGCAGTTGACAGGGTTTAGCTGCTCACCTTTTCACCGGAGGTTTTACAGGCAACACATTCTTGACACATTGTGGGTGTTGAACTTTGACGTGCCCTCTGCCTGGAGATTGATGGGGGTAATATTGACATTTCTGCCTTAGAAAGTTCCAAATAATCTCTCACTACACAAGGCTCTGTCTCAGGTTACAGTTAATTTCTTACAGTTCCCAGGCCATTTGAGCATGATTTGTCATAGTGATGTGTCCACTCCTGTGAGCTATAGGCTCTGTCGAAACATGTTGAAGCTTATTTGAACAAGAGAAATGTCAATAGATTTTTGACTCCTTTTTTAAGATATTTTAGATTCAACTCAAAAACTATTTTAAAAGAAGACATAGAGAAAGTTTTTTATTTATTTATTTATATATAACACAACTTTTAAAACCCCTCATTGCTGTTTCTGTTAAGATCAATTCCCCTGTCTAATTTAGTGAACTGGTCCAGAGGTTTCCACATGGTTGTCCAGTCAGGGTATGCATGCAGACATTAAATCATTTGGAAATGCTCAATGACCTAAATTCAGTAAGTGCTACTATATATCAGACTACAGAATAAAAGCATTCATGAAAAGGCATAAGTAAGTGAAATGCACAAGTCAGTTTGAAATGATTATGTGGCGTTTGCTAAGCAACACAGCACATAGACGGCTCAACATCCAGTGAGTCACGGCAGAGATGAAAACCTTCGATTGGTTGAAGCCAAAATAAATGTCATGTTAAGCATTAAGAGAACATGGACTGTTACCAAGGTTTGGATTGATGCAGGAAGTGGATTTCTTAATCAAGATGGGAAAAATATCATTCCTAATAAGTGTGTTATGTAATGCTACTCATACACCAACAAACCAAAAAGTAAGAGTTCATATTCTGAAAGTGATTTGGACGTCACTGATAACACTTTATTAATAATGTGGAGACGGTGAACAGTTATGTTAAAAAAAAAAAAAAAAAGGAGGCAATATGTTGATTAGTAAATGTGGCATTGGATAGAGAAAGTGATAATGTGATATCATAATCCCTCATTTTGTTCTTGTGTGAACCCAACACAACAGAATTTCCTATTTGAAGGCTATCAAGGAAATGGAGTATGCAGCAAGCCATGCCCTTGTCTACATGGCAATATTTTCTTGAAGGCAGTTGTTTTTGTTTTTGACAGTTATGACTGATCGAATATTGCACTGAGACGGTGGTTGTGAAGGGTTGGACCAGTGTTGACAAGGCAGCCTGTTTCACATTGGCAGTCAGAGCCCTCAGTTCTTGGTAAACTGATTCTCTGAAAAGAAGGGAGGATGTGGTCGGGACGACACCAACCTCATTCTCATATTAACAGGTATAGTAGTTAGTGCTTAACAACATCACGTTTGTGTGGTGAGGGGTTACAAGCTAATGGCACATCTAAACCTTTCTTCCAAAATAGTACTTCTGAAAAAAGTGAAGCTTGCAGTACTGTGCAGTACAGTAAAATAGCACCTTTGCAGATCTTTTAATTTGATGGTTGCTGAATACTGAACTTAAAGTGATAGCCTACTCCCCCCAAAATCTACACTCCCAAGCCTTGTTCAGACCAAAGATTCCCGGCGAGACGAAACTTCTTTAGAATATAGGCTAAAACGGATAGGCTAGTCTGAACAGGCCCGGCTCAGCTCGACGCAAGCCAGCTGATGTTGTCGCCTGTGACTCAGCTTGTCAAGCGGCAGTGGCTGGTTTTAGAACGTAAGGGATATCGTGGCGACCTCTAGCTCACCCAGTGGGAGCGTTCGCCCCATGTTGGCTGGGTCTTGCAGCGGCGCGGGTTCGAGTCCGACCTGCTGCCCTTTGCTGCGTATCGTCCCCCATCTCTCTCCCCCTTTCATGTCTATCCACTGTTGCTGCTTAATAAAGGGAAAAAGCCCCAAAAAATAATCTTAAAAAAAAAAAAAAAAATAAGTGATATCTATATTATATGCAGCTACAAAAAAGTTTCAACAAGTCTTTGTTGCGAATCTTTGTTCTGAACTGGGCTTAACGATGGGGGCAAGTTTTCAAGTACCAATACATTCATAGAAGCTCATCTAAAACCTCTCACTGTCCATTTGTATTCTCTGTATATTTCAAACCGTTGTCTTTATGCAGTTTTCGCCATATACCCTGCGTCCGTGTGTCGCCCCCAATTACACGCAGAGGCTCTTTTTCTTTTTTTTGGGACATGCTGAGCATATGGATTACAATGGGGAAATAATGATTATGCTGCAGGAGAGGTTAGAGAATTTATATATGGATCTTTTGATTCTATGGAAACCATTTTAACTGTTTTTTGTTTTCAAGTTGACCACAACCTATGACATCATCCTCTATGTAAAAGGTGGAACTAACCATGTGTAACAGCCATATTTCCAACTTCCACAGGGTAAATATTTGATACTCAAAAGATTCATTTTGGGTGGAGTGCCACTTTAATATAACCTTCTTTACATTACAAATCAAAATGTATAGTAATCCATCCATTAAGGAGGCAACCTTCCAGTCCTGTGTTTGTCTATTTGTTTGTTAGTCAGCAGATTATTATAAAAACTTGAATGGAAAAATATGTTACTCCATAACCTTACATCACCGTTGTTCTAATATTAAAATAACAAATTTAGAGATGTGTACAGCCTTGCCAGAGTTATGCACACCTTGAGTGCTTTGTACTTTAAATTATAACTGTTCATGCACTTAAAATATCCAATGAGCAGTATATGTTTAGGTTACAGAGCAACTATGTGATACTAACTAAGGCACTTATTCACAGCTTGAGTTATGGCTTCGGTGTTTACTAGTCCATTTTTAACGTTGTCTTCTCCAGTAAATTGTAACCATGTTGTATGTGGGTGGCAAGTGGCAGGAGAAATAATAAGCCCTTGGCTACACTTCTCTTCCCACCCTTACGTCTCACCATACATCCTCTTAAACAAAGAGGATCTCTCCATTGCTTGGTAAAAACACTTACTTCACAGCTCTGATAGGAGAGGAAAACAAACTGAGTTTGTGATATCACCCTGTTAAAAGGGAAAACAATATGGTACTAATTATGGTGGACCAGCAGTGCTGGAAGTCAAAGATAAGTCTCTCCATGGAATCCTCATACTGTATCATATCATTCAGTCAGGCTCAGTGGCAATTAAGCCTGCATTACTCAGACCAGTGCATCACAGCCAAGGTGTGCTTTTTGATTTATTGGTTTGTTTTCTCCTGTTAAGGTTAAGAGCAAAATTGACAGTATACACTGAATTGGTATCAGTTGTTCTTTATTTAAAATAAGACCGTGTCGGAGAGTTGGATTTCCTTTTGAATTGGTAACTTTGCCGTGAAGTCAACTTTTGCTTTATGTGCCAAAGAGTGATTAAATACCATCTGTAATTTGTACGTCAGGTTTCAGAAAGCTTGCACCATACATCTTTGCATGCTACATCGTTCCTACCTACATATACATTTGACAGTTGAAAATCAGTGTTATGTGGTAGATTTACTTCAAATACTTATGAATATATTGATATGCAAGTGTTTTGGGAGTGGTTTCCCTAAAGTCTTGAAGTGACAAAATGTTATTGTAACTTTAAGTAAAAGGATGTTTTCAATATGTCTACTGTATGTGAAGTACTTAGTGCACACCCGTAATGCTAATGTAGTCATCAGTTCAGTGTTTCTAAATAGCTTCCAATCACATGTTTACATTCTGCAGTCTGACTTATTGTAATCAGTAATTACTAGTGTACATACTACAGTACATTTGTCTATGTGAGTACCTACATTGGAACAAAGTAAGTGATAGCCATGGCCAAATTTGTAGTACCAAATGAAGCAAGTCAAATAAATTGGGGGAATGCAGGGGCAAACAGAATCTCCTGAAATGACTGTTCAAGTGGCCTTGAACAAGAAACCTGACTTTATAGTACTTGCACGGAGTGTCCACGTCCAGCCTACTGCGCATTGTTGTTTATTTAAGTGGGTAGCTGAAGTTCCCACTAAGAATGTGGAGATGGAGATGTTGTTGATATTGCCTAGCATTTTCAAATTAATTATTGATAATGTCACTCAAGACACTGCCACTTAAGCGTTACTTACAGACTTTCCTACCATCATTTAGCCTAAAATGTCCACCCACAGATTGTTGTTTAACCCAAACTTTCTTTGAGCAATGCAGCTTACATGCTTGATTGTAATCCAGTTGTCCAACCCAATGCCACTGGCAGTTGATGTGGTAATTCCTTAAAGATCTTTTGACAGCCATCCTTGATGCAGGGTCCTGCTGTTGTCTCCCATTCACTCATTGTGGCTGCGTGCGTTCAAGGCAACTTGCAGCAGTAGTAATCAGTCGTTTACCTGAATCATTGCTTGTTCATTTATCAGCTCAGCTGAGTGCTGTTTTCCTCACCCAGGTATTTCAAGGGTAGCTCTAATGATAGATTGTGATTGTTTTGGTGTGCTTACACTGCAAGTCTAAAAGTGCTTTGCAGGCTGGCCTAATTATAAGATGTAGTAGTATGCATTGTTCCATACTTTGTGCTACAACTGTATACAATGGGCCAAACAGCCATGTTATAAGGTGGAGGTTTGTTTTGCTGCTGAAATGGTTGGCTATACATGTTTGCATTGTAATGTCCGAGGAGACCAGCTGAGTATTGTTCCTTTATCTTGTCTTATTCCATCTGAAGTAGGCCCATCATACTGATTGGGAAGAGATGTCCTCACTATGATATCAGAAATAGTACTGGTAATGATTCACACCATCATTGTGCTTAGCTTGGTGGTTGACATGTCTCTCAAGGTTATTTTTTATTTTTTTTATTCACTCTAGCCATAAATGTCAGGGAACCAGGATAGAGTTACATGGCCATTTTGGCTTGCAGGACGAAAATAGACACAAGGGAGACCATTACCTTTCTTTTCATTTAGCTGATATCTGCAGGCCAGAGATCACTGATGATTTTTACAGGCTTAAATTAATCAGCAGTTTATTGGTAACACTGAAGTCATCCTTTCCAGGGGCTATGGACTCATTGCTATATGTTGTCTTTTTTTCCTCTTCCCTAATCCCTATCCAGTATTTAAAAGAAACATAATTGCATGTTTTGTGAATATGCCACTGTGATAACTGTTGAAACGTACCTATTAATATTACTGAATTAACAAATTAATTTATTGTAACTGTGGTTAATGGCTCAATCAATATTTGAGAACATGAGTCTTTCTCCCAAAGCCTAGAGCCAAAAACCTAAGAGCTGATGATGTAAACCCTGGAACAGCTCCATAGGGAACAGTTTGGAGGGAAATAGTGGTGAACAATGAACTCAGAACACCTAAGGTGCTTTTTCTCTGGTTAATGGTTTGATTTTCCTTATCCATTTCTCACAGCTCATTTGAGTTTAATTTGGCATAATTTCCCTTTTCAGAGCTGAAATATTGCCATTAAAAAGGCACATTTGAGTTTAAATTTCAAGGAAACATTTTATAGTGTTTGGACCATATTAAAACATTTTGTTTGTCTCTTTTAACTGGTTATGTAATTTTGTTGCATGTTCTTGTCACTTGTGTGTATCCACCCACCAGTGTTATGCAATGGAGTATGTGGTCCTAAGAGGTCAGACAATCCAGTGACTGAAGCCTATTCTTTTAATGCCGATAAACAACCAAGACTTATTTGTCCGTCATATTACATCAACTAAATCCCCTCAAATTTACAAACCCATGGTTTGAATACTGACAAGAAATATTTTTTTGAAAAATACAGAAAACGAATACTAATAAAGGTAAGAAATAATAGAATAGAGTAGCAGTTAACAAACCAACATGATAGAAAGTCAAAAACTGAGGGGAATAGATCCTGAATTAAGGTCCCTTTTTTGTTGTCAGCTGATGACTCTGAGTCACAACCACAATGTTCCAAAGATAGAAATATTGCTTTCATTTATATTAGTTCAGAAAATGGTAGAGCTTTAAAAGTTTAGTCCCAGGGTAGTCACCTTTCTTCACACTTGATTTGACCAATGACTGATATCAATGGTACGAAACAGAAGCAGCTGGGCCTTACCAGGTTTGACCTCAGAGCAGCTAGATAACAAAAAGTCTCTGTATGCTAATTTAAATCAAACCACAAGCTATTTACTTTATTTCTTAGATTTTATTGAATGTTGATTTGATGCAGTGTGTTATACAGTTTGCAGTCTTATTTTTCAGTCTTGATGAAAATGTTCATGATTCTGAGCATTTGTATGTACATATTCAAATTAAAACCATCTTGACAGGTCTCACTGCATTTATTAAAAATAATACATCCCAACAAATTGGGGTGTTATGGTACATTTACTGGAGCCTGGATGCCAGCCAAACTTAGCCCCGCCCACAACATTTGAGGTCGGGAAGTTTGGTCTGGACTTGATCCGTTGCGGAGCAACTATGCTCGAACCACAGCTGTTCGGACCAATCAAATTGTCAGGGCGGGCTTTATACGATGATGGACAGATGATCAACCGTAACGTAATCAACCACAAAGAGCACTTGGGTTGAATTTGTTTACAACAAAGATGGCTGCCTTCACGTTGATACCGACAGCGCCTTAATTTTAAAAGAGGAACACAGAACCACGATCACGTATGTATACACGTTGCCACACCTGTCCACACGACACGGAAACTGCCGCCTCTGCCTTTCTTCTGTCGAAGCCTGCCTTTGACGTGCAGCTTCTGTGACGTCTGTCTCTGTTGCTCTGATTGGTTGTAGGTCTATCCAGTTGAGTGCAGAAGCATTTTCTGTCCTGGTTCGGTTGAAACACTCCCCCATAATCACAGCCCAATGGATCAGCATCAGACTCATATTCTGACTGGAATCTGAGCATGACGACTTCAGGCTACATTTACTATACACTGGACCCGAATATTTGACTATTTGGATATTCATTCGTTAGGTAGATATTCAGTTTTCAATTTTGGGATCCAGATTTTTTATTCTTTTTTCTCCTCAATACTGTAGAATAAGAGAATCTTTAAAAATGAATGCCTTTTAATTAAACCGAAAGACGCGTGTTCCAGCGCAGTGTTTCCATTTCAGCTTAGCGTGAAAGTCTTTAGTTTGCTTCCGTCATTTATGGTTGCGCGGTTTCTCTCCTCTCGTTTTATCTCTGTTTTTACGAGGCGGGTGCTTTGCATATGCACGCACAAACCCGGTGCAGAGCAGAGAGAAAGTTGCAGTGTGCACAAAGTGATTGTCATCACCAATTTTGAAAAGCTTACACAACAGAATGTGACCCTTGTTTGGTATTAGCACAAAATCTGGACCTGAACTGGCTATCAAAATATGTATTTCCTCTCCCTTACTGTCAGCAGTTTGGGTTTCCTTGTGACTCATTTTGTTCTAGTATTTGTTGTTCCTCAAAAGCTCTTGACTGAGTTACTCTCCCATCTCTCTTTCACACACATTATATTTATTTTCATCTCAGCTTTCTCTGCCTTCTGAACATATCAGGTGGTGTTAACACAGTATTGTTGTATGATGATGCAACTTGGGTAGAAATTAGTAGTGGTTGATTTGATGCAGCAAATCTCCCTGCTAATTATGTAGCAGAAAAGGTATCCTGAACAAATGATATGGCATAGAGGCATGATTCAAAATCGTAAATCATCCCTAATACTTAGTCAAACCAATAGACAACATTAGATTTAAGCATATTATGCTCAAAGTGCATGAGAGTGTTAGATGCTTAATACTGGACCAATGTCAAATAATGTTGTTCCCATCAGTCACTTAGACACAAAAACATAGGAAAATAGGGTCCAGGTTGAAAAAACAGTAGTTACCCTTTAATGTGACATGCTATACCAAAAACCGCATGACCCAAAATCTGTGGTTTGTATTTTTTGGAATTTAAGTTTACATTATCGAATATGTTGTAGTATGTTTCATCTTTTTTTTTACGCAATTACAAGTTGTTGTAAATTATGATATACTGTATCAATACGAGAACCTTGACATATAATGACTGAATGGAGAGACAATAATAAAGTTGAATTAGCATCCAGTCGTAGAAAGGAGTGAAGATAATTTATGCAACGTATAAAGTCCAGACTTACATTGTAGGCAACACAGACTAATGAAGTTAAGTGTCAGTAATTGCATCTAATGTGACCATGTCAACGTATTGGGTATAATGCAAACTCCACTTTATAATTTGCCACAATATTTAGGTGTCCAAGTGTTAAAATAATGTTACACTATATTTACCCAACCAGCAGTATGTTAAATAAGAAACTTAGATGGGGAAATTGTGAAATCCTAATACTCTTCTTTAACTCCCAATCAAAGAAGAACGTCTTCAGGCTAACTGATTTCTAGCGGCGACCAGCTTCGTATGTCCTTTTGTTATTTACTCTGAGGTTGGACTATTAGTCCTAAAAAAAGGAACATATCCCACTGTTAGAGCTGTGGGATATGTATGAGCTTCTTAGGTAACCATGCTGTTGCCTTAGCTTGCTTGGTAGGTAGTGGAGGCGACTGTAATGCAGTCTTGGACCTAACCCAGAGATAGACAAAGATTCAGCATCTCAAGCTTGATAAGAGGACTGAGGAACATTAGAAATCTGTTTCCGCTTCCAAAAGCTGTCAAATTTAATTAGTAGTTTTATAACATAGATGTTGCATGTAATTATATACAGGCCTAACTAATTGATCACTGAGTAGGAGTGTTCATAAACACCATTAGTTGACATTAAAACAATAGAGATGTGTTTTAGGCTAACAATAGGGTGACATTTGTACAAGTCTGGTAGCATTATTACTGATGTGATTGTTTTCATTGAATAGATTGAGGTTATTGTGAAAGCTAAAAAGTTTATTTATGCTGCATATGCTGTTGGGCATTTAGGTAGAACAGTGGAGCAGGAAGTAATAGGTCCCCTGTCAGGTCCTCAGTTGTACAGACAGTTCATAACTGCTCACTGAGCCAGAAAGAAATGCAGGATTCAGTCCATTAGGGGATTCAGATTCCTATGGGATCTGTGAGCAGTTGGAGCAGTCTTTACTTATTCACTTGCTGTTTTATTGTCACTTCTTGTGTTTGCCTCTCTCTGACTCACCCTCTGTCTCCTTCACTAATTTAAACACCAAGTATATATTATGTAAATGCATAAAAGTAATATCCCATGTCAGGGTGAGACTGATGGGATTAGCTCTATTATGAAACACCTTGCCAACATCTAATATCCTTTATTTTGTGAACATAACTAAAAAGAAAAATAAACCCAGAAATGGATCATGAGCACCGTTGAGCCACAGTTATGCAAGAATTTCTCTCAGCAATGAAAGAAAGACTTCAACTTTGATTCCCCCGACATTATACTGTATAAACTCATACAGTTTCACAGGTTTCAAAAAGTGATAAGTTGGGGTTGTAAAGTTCCTGAAATATTCAAGGTAAAACTTTTAATGGAAATTAACAAGACTTTATGGTAGCTCATGGGAAATAACGGGAATAAAATGGAAATATAGGGGTTATTTGCTCAGGCTGTATTTACCATATCATATGCAAATAGAATGCAAATTTTATCATATCACAAGCAGACCTAATCCGTTCATTTGTCAAATATAATGTAAAATGAGCCATGTGGTGAGTTATCAAGCTAGCAAGTTAACTAATGGGGAAAGGTCCTTTTGAAAATGTGAGCCGACAATGTGGGCTGTGTGCAAAATGTATATAGTACTAAATATCACAACAAATATTAAATATATTCACTTCAGTAATATAATTGAAACTTACCTGAAAGCATGTAGTCCTTTGACTCAGACTGCCCTGCATGCACAGGGTTGTAATTCTACTGAATTCCTATTTAATGGGATGGAAGAGTACCTTTGCTAAATGTAAATTAAATGGGAATACTTTTAACCACAACATGCCATAAGACCTATTGCTTTTTTAATGTGTATCCCCCCCTCACAAAATTGTGCAAAAAAACCCTCAAATTGTCGAGCTTAAAATAGGGCTGGGCGATATGGTTGAAAACTGTATCACGATATAAGTTTTTCATATCGGTCGATATCGATAATTATTGATATTTTTTATGACCTATTTAAAATAAGGACCAGGAAAAAAATATATTAAATTTAAACCTTTTTATTTTAAACTTAACCCTCCTCTGATTATAATCCCCTCAGTTATAAAAGCAGAAATGTCAACACAACCATGGAAAACACTCAAATAATTCAAATGTAAACAGGTCTAAAATCACAATGAACACTTAACAATTATCTCTTAACATTAAGGTGCAAAATTAAAGAATAAGTAAGAAATGCTTAATAAAGTGTCATAAAATAGTGCAAAGTGTTAGCTAAATATAAGAAACCTGAGAAGGAACTATTTTCTGCAGGTTTAGTGCTAAGTTGGTAACCTGGCTTCTGGACAGTGCTCAGCACGTCTGCCTCCGTTATTTCTTTGTAGCGTTTAGTAAGGCGCTGATGCAGAGTACCTCTCCATGGTGGTCTGCTGCTTGTAGCGTTTAGTAAGGCGCTGATGCAGAGTACCTCTCCATGGTGCTCTGCTGCTTGTAGCGTTTAGTAAGGCGCTGATGCAGAGTACCTCTCCATGGTGCTCTGCTGCTTGTGCCGTGTTGCAGCTGCAGATGTTGTTGGACGTTGATGGCGAATACAGCTGTGCTCCAAAGTGTGAGCGCGGCTAAAGTGGTAAAACAAGTTTATGGTCGTACCAGTGCTGGTGGGGACGACGGTCTGACGACATTGGTCTGACTACGGTCAGACTTATAAAATCCCCAAAACTGCCATACTGACTTTTCCTGTTTTATCAACGATTTCCTCGCTCGCTGCAGCACTCACTTTCCACTCCACGCCGGTTCTGTTATTGAAGAACACGAGACAGCGATGTGGCGCAACCAAACATGATACTGTTACATGATTGGCTGTTAGAATGTCACTCCCCACGTTGCTAGGTTGCCAGAGAGTGAGGGCCTTTGTTCATGCAACCAAACTTGATTCACAACCTCTGGTTTCTTCTGATGAAGAAAAACAAGTTATCGAACGTTTTATCGACCGCATTTTCTATTGATATTGATTATGTGTCTATCGCGATACATATCGTTATCGTTTTATCGCCCAGCCCTAGCTTAAAATCCCTTGGACAATTTCTAGAAATGTACAGACCCTTTGCAACCTTACTTTGCAACTATACAGGTGACTTGATGATCACCAGTAAAGTTCCATAAATCCTTAAAAGCAGCCCTATTTTTTACTAAAACACAGCAACCTTGTAGGAAAGATAGAGTTCCTAATTGAGGCTGTGTTTCTGAGATTCCTTGGTCTTTTCAGGTATTCCGCTTGTTTTGGCACTGTGCTTTGACCTGGCTAACACAAAACATCTGGATCAAAGTTCACTTTGAAGATAGTTTATTGTTGGACTTGAAGAAACAGAGATGAACATAGATAAGTAATATTGATGTCTAGAAGAATATGTACCCTATAAAACAAATATCTGATCAACTATAAATAGACAATCTGATGACGCCAATCTCGTGTTTTTAAAAGTACCATTTAAGGACTTGCCTATACTAAGAAAACACTATGGGCAATCTGACTTTTACCAGAGACCGAAAAGGGATTATTTCCTGAGTGTCCTCAGGAAATAATAACAAATGCTAAGACAGAGATGGGTGTGGGCAGTATTGTTTTCTAGTTTGTGGTAAAGGAAGCCGAGGGAAAACCTGAGAAGAATGCCCGGCATGGCGCTCCTGTTAATAAATACAGCAGGAAGCAGACACATACTATCAGTAAGCAATGACCGTAAATTCACATCCTGGCCCAGATCATAAGGATTATCTGCAGTCATGCATTTAGTTTTTAAGCTCCCCTTTTTATATAGTAAATTCTCCTTAAGCAGCAGACTGTGTAAAAGAATGTGATGATTGTGTTTACATTTAATTGACATGGTCCATACATGGAGAGGTTAAGATTCTACCAGCAGTGTGTCAGCCTGTGTGTTTTGCAATCCTCCAACACACAGATGGGATTCATAATGATTAATTGATTTAAAAAATAAATAATTGCATAATATTTTTGGCCTTCTGTAATTTCAGAATTATCCACTGACAGGCTTCCCTGGATCTGTTAGATAAGGTGTTTTGTATTTGAGAGGTTTTTAATGTTGGGAAGGACTTTGTTTAAGCCTCCTTGGCATTCGTCTTCCTCTGTACATCATCTGTTTAGTTTTATTACTCTATCATCTACTCTGATGTCTTAATTGTGCAAACTGTCAGCAGCAGGCAGCACTCTGGGTCGGTATCAATTTTCTTTTCCTCATCTTGTCCAATTGCAAACAAGTGTGTATATATAAGAGGTAGCACAGCTAATCCCTGTGTATTTCTAACAGCAACTGCTGAGCCATGGTAGTATGGTGAGACAATAGGGGAAACAGTAAGCAGACAGACAGGAGACAAATATAAGTGATTTATGATGAAACGGCTTCAAAAATTACAGAAAAGCTGGTCTTGTAAAAGAATGGCCGCTACAATTTCATCTAAGTCAGCGTTGTCACATTTCTTATTATAATGTCAGCTGAATGGGTGAAGTAAGTGGAGAAAAATGTAAATATCAGATGGAGGACATGTGAAAGCTCTTATCAGTCCCTCCAGGATTTCGCAGCCTTTTTTTTTTTTTTTTTTTTGATTGTTGCAGTCCAAAATGCCTGATTTTTGCGGCAGCTTTTGTAAAAAGTTGCGATAAAAGTTGCTGTGTCTTTATATTGAAGTGTTGCAATGAAGTTGCGAGAGACAGTGAAAATTGCAAAAAAAAAGTTGCAATTCTTTTTTGGTATCATTCTTTAAAAATAAAAAAAGGAAACTTATTTCGGGAAGAATAAAACTACTCTGGGCTGAGTTTTCCAATTAATTGTTTTTTTTTACAGTGTGTTCAAGGGACAGGCAGCTAGCAGATAGTGAGGAGATGTTTGCTGTATGTGACAAAAAATGTTGTAGCCTAAAAAAGCGTGACACCTTTTAAGACAAAATAAGAATTTATTGAATGAAATCAAATTTGAACTTATTGGACTTTAACTTATCATTGCACTTGGAATAACGAGCGTAGCTGTCCTCAATTTAGGCCATCCTGTTCGTCTCATCTCCGTTTTTTCCTGCATCCACCGTGTGTGTGTGTGTGTGTGTGTGTGTGTGTGTGTGTGTGTGTGTGTGTGTGTGTGTGTGTGTGTGTGTGTGTGTGTGTGTGTGTGTGTGTGTGTGTGTGTGTGTGTGTGTGTGTGTGTGTGTGTGTGTGTGTGTGTGCGCCAATCGCGGGGGGAACTTAGCAGTCTTATATGCATTTGTAGTCAGGTAGATGTAGCCACATCAATCATACACGTAACCCATCATTCCTAATGACTTTGTCCATCTTTCTTTAACACATGCTTATGAGTGCTGGTTCTTTCAGTATGTGAGGTATGCACATCTCAGTTTGATTGCATAAGAAGCTGTGAAGGTTTTGTGCATTTCATTAAACCCCAAAGGAAAATTAAGATCAATGGTTTCTACTAATGTCCAGCATAAGGAATTCTTAACCTGGCAACATCATATAGTAGACAAAATGATGCATTGCTTCTGTAAAAAGTGGTACTGTTAAGCTGCCACCTGATGATTAACATGGGTTTGGCTGGTGCAAAATGTGTCAAATGAGTTGGAACAATCCAAAATATAAAATGATGTCCTTGTGCTGACGAAAACCTGCTGCAGCGAAAAAGAGCCAGATTCATTTAAAATCTCGGAGATGTGGCTGCTGTAGATGACTGGATATTTGTGGGCGATACTCTCCTTAGGGAGATTTCCTGTTGTATCTCCATAATGTACAGTGACAGGTACCTTGAGTCACCCAATAAAGTTGCTGCCGTGTGCTGTGCCGCTCAGCAAATGTTCAGAGGGAACAAAGAGGGAACCGGAAGGAAGGAAGGACTTAACATGCAAACAGTATATCGGAGCAGACAGCATGTTGTGTTCTGTTGTATTGTTATGTAAGGTGGAGATCTACTATTTCTTCACGTTGAAAACTTGAAGACAGAATTTTTAGTCCTGAAACCTACTATAAAAACATGTGTATGTCTCTGTGTCGGCAGCTGTGGCTGGAGGCATTATGTTTTTGGGTTGTCCTATTCTTGTGAACACTATCTCAAGACCCCCTGGAGGGAATGTCTTCAAATTTGGCACACATGTTTACTTGGACTCAAGGATGAACTGATTTTGGTGGTCAAAGGTAACTGTGACCTCACAAAATGTGTTTTTGGCATAACTCAAGACTTCCTATGCTAATTATGACAACATTTCACACAAATGTCTAATAGGATAAAATGTCGAAGTGATGACATTTTATATAACCCATGAACCAAAAGGGAGACATTTGGTCGAATACTGAATTGGTGACACTAATCGTGCCCACCTTGAAACTGTGGTGATTGTATAGATCTGTGTGTGTGTGTGTGTGTGTGTGTGTGTGTGTGTGTGTGTGTGTGTGTGTGTGTGTGTGTGTGAAAAAATACACTTAATGCCTTTTTATTAAATTGCTTTAAAGTCTACACATACATTATAATGAGTCTGGACAGACATGGATGTAAACTGCAACTTGACTAGTTGGTAGAGGCATACAACCGCAAGGCGACAATTCTACTTCAGGTCTTTTTGTGGTGACCAGTCTAGAGACTGGTTGAAGGAATGATGGCCTTAAATCTAAAATTAATTTGAGGTAAAAATAAACTGTAATTAACACATGGAACCACATTTTGTTTTGTCATTAGTTTAAACAAACATGCATCCTCAGCATTGGCTAGGTTATGTATAAATGGGAAGTAGTCCCAGCAGGGTTATGCTTTTCTTAAGCCAGTGTTAGCAGTGCTAGAAGAAGTATTGAGATCTTCTACATAAGTGAAAGAGTACCACAATGATAAAATACTGCTTTGGAAATATTACTTAAGTAAACGTAGATAAGTATTAGCTGAAAAATATACTTAAAGTACTCCTTATGCAAAATAGCCCCCCTTCAGTTATATTTATCATATTAATTGAATATTATTACTTATTCATTAACATGTAAGCAGCATTTAAATGTTGTCAAGGTATAGCTAATTTAAAATTTTTATTTATTTTATATTTCTTTCTCTTCAGCTTTGAAAGATTGCAAATAACTGTAAATGTGCATCAAACATTTACTCTTTGTAGACTTGATTTATTTGTTGAGCTAATGATGAGAAGTAAAGCACTGGGAAAACCCCTTCTATTTCAAACTCTTTTTAGTAGTGTTCGTCTTATAAATCACACAACTTTATTTATCATTCAGTATCTACAGAAGGGTTTTTATTCATGCACTACTTTCTGTTTCTCTGCAGGATAGCTCAAGACAGCGTAAAGAAAGAAAGAAGACCGTATCATTCAGCAGCATGCCCACAGAGAAGAAAATTAGCAGTGCAAGTGACTGCATCAGTGCAATGGTGGATGGCTCTGAGCTGAAGAAAGTGCGATCCAATTCCCGCATCTACCACCGCTACTTTCTCCTCGATGCCGACATGCAGTCTTTAAGATGGGAGCCCTCGAAGAAGGAATCCGAAAAGGCCAAAATTGATGTAAAATCAATCAAGGAGGTGCGGACAGGGAAAAACACAGACACTTTTAGAACTAATGGAACCTATGATCAGATATCAGAGGACTGTGCCTTCTCAATCATCTTTGGGGAGAACTATGAGTCCCTGGACCTGGTGGCAAACACTGCAGATGTTGCCAACATTTGGGTTACAGGGCTGAGATACCTGATCTCC
This sequence comes from Perca flavescens, assembly GCF_004354835.1. Lineage (NCBI taxonomy): Eukaryota > Metazoa > Chordata > Actinopteri > Perciformes > Percidae > Perca > Perca flavescens. The sequence goes on along the minus strand of NC_041336.1, from coordinate 10,899,612 downwards.
TATGGGAAACATACCTTGAACATGATAGAGAGCAGTCAGAACAACATGCGCTTGTCTTGGCTGGGTGAACTTTTCGACGAGGCAGGTGGTTACAACAGCAAACAAATAACCATATGTGCTGCTGTGCAGCTAGTCAAAAAGTTGAACCCGGGACTTAAAAATGTGAAAATAGAACTGAAGTTCAAGGAGCTTCACAAAGCTAAGGACAAAGCAGGTTCTGATGTGACAAAAGATGAGTTCATTGAGGTCTTTCACGATCTTTGCACCAGACCAGAAATTTATTTTCTCTTTGTTCAGTTCTCCAGTAACAAAGAATTTCTGGATACCAAGGACTTACTGATATTTCTGGAGGCAGAGCAGGGAATGGCACAAGTCAGTGAAGACACCAGCATAGACGTCATTCAGAAATATGAACCGTCTAAAGAGGGCCAGCTCAAGGGTTGGCTTTCTCTCGATGGGTTCACCAACTATCTTATGTCTCCAGAGTGCCATATATTTGACCCTGAACAAAAAACCGTATGCCAAGACATGAAACAGCCCTTGTCCCACTATTACATCAATGCATCCCACAACACATATCTGATCGAAGATCAGTTCAGAGGTCCCTCTGATGTGACAGGGTATATCCGTGCCCTCAAGATGGGCTGCCGCAGTGTAGAGCTGGATGTGTGGGATGGACCTGATAACGAACCCGTTATTTACACCGGTCACACAATGACATCACGGATAGTTTTTCGCAGCGTCATTGACGTCATCAACAAGTATGCCTTTGTTGCATCCGAGTTTCCACTACTACTGTGTTTAGAAAATCATTGCTCCTTAAAGCAGCAGAGAGTCATGTTTCAGCACCTAAAGAAGATCCTTGGAGACAAGATCCACATAGATTCTCCAAAACCTGAGGACTGCTACCTGCCCTCTCCCTTAGAACTGAAGGGAAAGATCCTGCTGAAGGGTAAGAAACTGAGCACAAACTGCACTGCTTCAGAAGGTGAGGTGACCGATGAAGACGAGGGGGCAGAAATGTCTCAAAGGATGAGCATTGAGTCTGCGGAACAACAGACTATCGCACCCAAAAAATTCCAGCTGTCCAAGGACCTCTCTGATCTTGTGACCTTGTGTAAGTCTGTGGAATTCAAAGACTTTCCAACATCTTTCCAGAACCAGAAGCAATGGGAGCTTTGCTCTTTCAATGAGGTCTTTGCCACTCGCTGTGCCAGTGACTTCCCAGGTGACTTTGTTAACTACAACAAAAAGTACCTTGCACGAGTTTACCCCAGCCCCATGCGCATCGACTCCAGCAACATGAATCCACAAGATTTCTGGAAGTGTGGTTGCCAGATTGTGGCAATGAACTACCAGACTCCTGGCCTGATGATGGATTTAAACATCGGCTGGTTCCGTCAGAATGGGAACTGCGGCTACGTGCTGCGTCCAGCGATCATGAGGGAGCAGGTTTCATATTTTAGTGCCAACACTAAAGATTCAGTACCTGGTGTTTCTCCACAGCTCTTACACATCAAGATCATCAGTGGACAAAACTTCCCCAAACCCAAAGGCTCCGGTGCCAAAGGAGACGTAGTAGACCCCTACGTGTACGTGGAAATTCACGGAATTCCTGCTGACTGTGCTGAACAAAGGACTAAAACGGTCAACCAGAATGGGGACAACCCTCTGTTTGATGAGAGCTTTGAGTTTCAGATCAATCTCCCTGAGCTTGCAATGGTGCGCTTTGTGGTGCTAGACGACGACTACATTGGTGATGAATTTATCGGCCAATACACAATCCCCGTTGAGTGTCTCCAGCCAGGTTTTCGCCATGTACCACTACAATCTCTGACAGGCGAGGTTCTGCCACATACCTTGTTGTTTGTTCATGTGGCCATAACCAATCGAAGAGGGGGCGGCAAACCACACAAAAGGGGACTGTCTGTACGAAAGGGCAAGAGAAGTAGAGAGTATGCCAGCATGAGAGTGCTATTGATCAAGGCTGTGGATGATGTCTTCAAAACAGCCATGCTGCCACTGAGGGAGGCAACAGATCTCAGAGAAAACATGCAGGTAAGACAATTAAATCAAACTCCATTAAATGCTTATACTGTTCACTAGTAACCTCTGATGTGTGCACTAGTGAGCCAACTTTTTCTTCCATCTTCCAGCATGGGAATGTTTTTCTCTGAAAGGGTAGACTGAAGAAAATGTAACCCCAAGTCAAGTAAAGATTATAACCAGATTTACTACAAAGAATCTTGAGCATCTAAAAAAAAAAAAAAAAAGCCTCCCTCCCTGGAAAGATGTACACAAAACCACCAGGCTTTATTAAATTACATTTTATCTAATCCTTATGTGTTGCGCAATAGTCAAAACAAATGTGGGAATAAAGTTGAGAAACATTGTGATGAGATCCCTTTTTGAAATGGTAAATCTTTTTGTGTGATGTTAAAATCACTGCAGCTACTACAGAAGATGAACAGGGCCTTTAGCCTATTTTTAATGGCTCCCAATCTAGACAAATCCAGTCCCAAACCTTTCTTCTTATGATAAAGGGATCATGAGCACGGCGTCATTTTCTCTTTCATGTTCACATTTATGCCTCATTTGTGGACTTTATTTCTCATTTGAAGTCTCCATAAAGAAATTCAGTGAGTAGTGCTGTACTGGAGTGTCACAACAATCTGTGGTTGGTCCCATGTTGTGTTTCTTCAGGCATTGTAGTAGGATTTATTTTGGTAGCCCTGTTTATATTGCAGTCATTGTGTAATAACAAGCCACTGGCTTTGAGACTATAACACATCTTGGCTGTCCTGTCACAGTTTGTCCCTCCGGTCCTTTATGTTTATGGATTTAAATTTGTGCTTTCACAGGAAGGTGTGTGTGTGTGTGTGTGTGTGTGTGTGTGTGTGTGTGTGTGTGTGTGTGTGTGTGTGTGTGTGTGTGTGTGTGTGTGTGTGTGTGTGTGTGTGTGTGTGTGTGTGTGTGTGTGTGTGTGTGTGTGTGTGTGTGTGTGTGTGTATTCCATTTCCGTGTGAAACTGGTGTCAGTCCAAAAGGATTGTTTATGATTAGCTAACGTGTGCCAAAATAGAAGTTCTCACAGGTAGTAATGAGTGAGCTTCCAGCCACTTCCTTTGACTGCTCCGTGGGGTTGTGGTTTTATATTTAATCCAGATCAATGCCAGATTTTAGCGACATTGAATATATTCCTATTCTTTTCAGACTTTTACTAGTGTTATGTCATTAGACACATGTTTTGATTGGCATGCCAGTATAAACCAGTGTAACTGCTTGCAAGCCCAGCTTTAATTTCTCTCTTCTCTCTGCAGAATGCCATTGTGTCCTTTAAAGAGCTGTGCGGCCCTTCAGCAGTGGCTAACATGAAGCAGTGCATCTTGGCCCTTTCCCCTCGACTGACTGGACCCGACAACAGCCCCCTTCTGGTGTTCAACCTCGCCGACCAGTACCCTAACTTGGAGCCCCAAGGCCTGCTACCAGAGGTCCTCAAAAAAGTCGTCACCACCTATGACATGGTGAGTAATAGTCTGAAAGACTTTGTTTGCACAATAATACCACCTGGAAGTATGTGATGCCAGCAGATGGATCAGATAAATTACTGTAAAATTAAAAACAGGAAGAGACACCAATTACTGATCTGTGTGGGTAAAATATAAAATGGGATTTTACATTCAGTTATACAAACCTAAAATAATACAAAAAAATTAGAGAAACAAATTAGCACACATGATTTAATCTTAAGATGTTTTTGTGGTAAATGTGCTTTTACTTTCTTGTCAATCCTTGTGGTTCTCATGCAGGCAGCAGTGCACGGATAATTTGTATTTGGCAGTGGTGCTATCTATGTATCTATCTTTGTATCTATCTTTGTATCTATCTTTGTCTCTATCTATGTATCTATCTATGTATGCATCAACCCACTAAAGAAAACAAAGAAGACCTTACCAAGCAAACAACCTTTGATTCCAATCAAATCAATACTGTGGCTTTTCTGGATGGTTGGGTAACATGGCAGGAGCTCTGTTAAGTAATAAAATCAATGTTCACAAGTTATGCAACATGCCATCGAGGCTATTCTCAGACGCCATTACCCTAAACCCATCCTGAGCAAGTCGACTTTCCATGATTATTTCAGTCACGAGGCAGAAATCCCCTGCATAAATCCACTGGCTGAAGTAGAGCAGCAAGTGAACGACTTAAAAATAATTTTGCATCCAGTAATTAGAGTTTATCTTATCAGATTGATCACCATCCTTTTGGCTGTAGCATCTTGCCCCTAGAATAGTAAACCCTATTAGATGGGACTCGATAGACTCAATGCATGGAGACACAATTAAGTGTTATCTGCACCCAACTGTGTTATTTTTATGGCACACTTTATCCCTTGGGACTGTGGGAAATGAACATCTGAGAAGGGGTATGATGCTGAAATGAAGGATTAAGGTGGCCCCTCTGCTGGATTCAGACTCATGAGTAGAGGGTTAGTTAATTGGGCCTGATGGAAAGAGTGCCAGGAAAATTGAGTTGGAGGAAAGAAAGGAGAAAATGACGAGGGTTTGGAGACCAAAATCATAAGTGGTGTGAAGCTACAGGCCTGAGTGCCAGATGAGACGGAGAGCAACTAGGTGCACAGCTGAAGGAGAGCTGACGAATGCAGAGGCCCACATGAAAGCAGGAGAGACAAACTTTAAAGAGTTGTAAATAATGTATGGCACGGTACCATTTGAAATCCAGGCACCGTGTCAAAATCCAGACTTTCACTTCCTAATTGGCAAAAATAGAATCTGGGTCTCAATTCCTGCCCATTTGTGTGCTGAGAAGGAGGTGGAGAGAGTCTGCACGATGCCAGCTTGTGGTCTTAGATAATATGCTCTGATTTCTGTTTTGTTCATAACCGATGCAGTAAGGGCCATCCTGTAAATAGATGAGTTGGGAATGCACGATCTCTGAAGCACTGAACCAAGGGCAATAAAGCTCATATGTTAGTTATTGATTTGTCTGACCCAATATTATTTTTTTCTATGGCTCTTAAATATATTAGAACTATACATAGCCTGTATATTAGTTCTATGTATTATTATTCATCTGTTATTCATAATTAAGGTCTGTTGTGTTTAACATGTATCCCCCTTTACATGTTACTAGTTACATACCTAATGGTATTGCTAAGATAATATCACATTCAAAATAAATGAGCATTTGTGTCCGTTATATACGGGTAATGTTAATAATAATAAAACTAAACAGAGCACTTTCAAGAGAGTGGTCTTTAGTGTGCAAATGGGGCACAGTCCACCCACTTACCTTTAGATTATACCTTTTAAAAACATTTGAGATGCGGGATCTGCCACCAAGACGGTAATCTCTTCTCCCATTAGGAAAGTAATCACAGCGTGTGCGACAGCTCTAAGTGCCACAACTGCAGCTGCGGAGTGACACAAAACAGCCACAGTCGCTTAGTCATGACCCATGACTGCTTTCAGTGTAACATAGTGATTCACTTCATGGGTTTTTGAAACTGCATCTGTCCCCCGTACAGTACCCGGTATCAGGGGATGGACTTTATATGCAGAAAAAGGGCAAGATTGTCTTTAGAAAAGAATCTGTCACTTTGCCATGCCCTCTCTAACTCTCATAAACATGAGTTCTAGATCTAAATTATGATGATGTAATGGTAGAGGTACCCATATCAACTAATTTAAATACAAATGCACAGCACACCAACAAATTCTAATTGATCTCACGACCATCCAGTAGGACTTGATGGAATAAGAAACCCTACCACTAATTTAGAAGAAACAATATTCAATGTTAAAGCCTGAGTTGCTAATCAAATGTTTTCCTACCACAGTGCTCTTAAAGGATGTCTGGTGTTTATCTTACTGTCAGCAAATCTAATGAAAAGATCAAAACCAACAATGTGTTTTATCAAGCTTATTGGTTCCCACTAATGCCATTAATCTTTAACAAACGGATCACAAATACATACAGCAATAGTACTTTAAAAAGGCTCAACTGTGCACTGTTCTTTTAAAAACAGAAATAACTAGTGCATGTGTTGGGGATAAATGCATTTGGTGCTCTTGTGAGTATTTCCTAGCCTGACGTGGTCCTACTCAGATTCTAGTCAGAATGTGTTAGACTTTTTTGAAGCTGGATATATCATTTGTTTCTTGTAAATATAAATGTGGATAACGTTAATGATAGTGACATTCTCGCTACAGTCACATTTCTAGAGATGGATCGGTGAAAACACGTTTTATTTCTCTGATTCACGGCTTTGTTCTAGCGCCGGCGGTCCCTCTCTTCAGTCTCTCTCTAACTCTCCACCATATAACGCTACTGTGCTTTCGGGCAGTTGTTGAGGCTCCTCCGCTGAGGATTTTAAAATGAATGCGCTGTCGATATCTTCTGTAACAGACGCGATGGTGGAATCTACACATCTCAACAAATTCAACCCAAGCGTTCTTTGGTGACTTGATTGATTCTGTTACTGTTGATCATCTGTCCGACAATCTGATTGGTCCGAACTGATCCTGTTCGGGCAATAATTGCTTCTCAACGGAGCAACTCCAGACCGAACTTCCCGACCTCGAATTTTGTGGGCGGGGCTAAGTTCGGCTGGCATCCAGGCTAAGTATTTCCAGTAACAGGATAGAGTATGTGGGATTGACTCAAAATAAACCACAGTGCCCATGTTCATATTAATGCAAGAGTGTGGCTCTATGGCACAGAGGAATACGATTTATCAGACATTATATGCACAGACAATAGGCGTACTTCAAGTCAATAGGATCAATCAGTTGTTGGTTCTGGTCTTGGTTGTTGGTTCATGGCATATTACAATAGAATATCACCAGACTTCACTTAATAAAATTAAATTGTCTATGGGATTTAATATGAGGGTGTTACTAATGATAACGTGTGTCCACGGTGAAGTTCCGTCCTTCACATTTCCTTTCCATGCTGTTCCTGACACCCCCTGCGCTCCCCCCTACTCGGTCTCTTCTCTCGCTGGCTGGTCCACAGAGCTGGCATGCTCCAGAGATCGATCTTAGGGGCATGATGTTTGTCACTGCTCTTTTTTTCAGAGTGGCTTTGTTAGACTGAGCTTGAATGAAATGGTGTTTTTCTTTCCTTCCTTTCCATTTTGGCAGCAGAGCAGGGCGGCCTGGCTTTGTGACACAACCTTGCGGTGCACTTAAGTCACTTAGGGAGTGTACAAGTAAGAGTACAAGTCAATTACTGCAATCCTGCATAAACAAAGGCCCCAGTGCCCAACAGGCACAGATTGAAATCAAAAGCAGTGCAATATTTGGGTACATATACTGTATCATCTCCGTCAGATGAAACAATTAAGCTTTTACTAAGAAGATAATCGAAGCGAAAGATCCAGATGGCCTGTTAGGCACCCTGTTCACTCAGTATGTATTTACCTCTATCTGTGACAGGCTACATATGCATCATTAACCTTGTAAAACCCCACTGTGATGTTGTCCCTGTGTAAGGAAGTCTAAGGTTTTTTATTTTATTTTTTTTAGGGTGGTGTTGGGCGGGTGCATTGTTGGCATTTAACATGTAAATAGATCCCAAAATCTGCCTTAACGGCCGCCATGAGACTTTTAACAACCTGCAGGTCAGCAGAGTTTTTGCATTCAATTAGGGTTGAGCACAACACCACAGGAGCTAAACTTAGCATCTTTTACAGCTGCAGTTTCACAGATAACACCGCAGATTGTTTAAGATTAATATTACTGAATTGTTTACGTTTTAATCTCATCCTAATCATAACCACCTTGATTGTCTGCCCTTTTTTATTTTAAAAGAGATACATTTAAAACCAAGTATCAGGGTTGACATGTATATCTCCAGATGACAAGACACTGTTCCTGTTTGAGGAAAAAAAAATCGTCCCTTTTAATAAACACCCTAATTGCTTGTGTCTCCTTTCCTCTAATTTTGGCTTTCAAAAATGCAATTCAGCAACCACGCCCACCGTCAAGCCTGTAATAACAGCTTGTTTTTCTGAGCCCTCCCTGGTAAGAAACACCCGGCCACCAGACGGAGACTGCTCCCTGCTTTATTGTGGGTTGCCAATTTTTTTTTTCTGATGTGGAAATAAAGGCAAATATAAACAGTATGTTTTGTCTCCTCTCAGATGATCCAGACCAGCAAGACTCTGCTAGAAAACTCTGAGGGGGTGTATGAGAGAATTCTACAAACCCAAAAAGCAGGTAAGAGATGGTCAGATGGCAAAGTGGAACAACCATAAAAGGCTGTTTTCCTGACACCATTAGACAGCTCCTGAATGCTTGCCCAATGGACCCGCCATCTCTCTGAAGCCACACAATGCAGATCACTCGATATGAAATTTGATAGAACTGATTACACTTTGCTTATTTGCATAAGTGCAATTACCATTTGAATTGTGTTCAAGTATGGGATCCAGTCACTGTTTCCCTTTTGAAAAGCTGCGGTTCAGACCGAGGTGTTTAATTCACGCCAGTAACCGCCTTTGTGCAGTATTTTAATTACACGGTTTTGGTTTAGGGTTCAGAGAGATGACTGAATTGGACAACATCAAAGCTAACAGAGGCGGCCCATGTATAGTTTTTCTGCACCAGACGCTCGATACTAGTAAGACCCTCATGTGTATTTAATGTGTTTATGCAGTCCTGGCTTTCTAGGCTATTGTTACCGAATGACTTAATGCAACCAGGGGTAAAGTAACTTCAGTCAGCTTTTCTGGGAAGCAAAGTTTTATTGGCAGCTCTTCAGTGAAGGCTCTGCTGAATTTAAGAATATGCACAGAGACACAGTCTCCAGAGGATAGTCAAAGGACGGACAGCTCTCTTCCTTTTGGTGTGTTTTATCTGGTGCTCCTGTTGTTTTCAGAGGTGTTTATTCTGCAACAATTCTTGTTTAATGTAACAAGGGTTGCGGTCTATGCAGACGTATGGGTAAAAACCCAAATACAATATTTACATTAACGCAGCACTGTTTGGCCATGAATTTCATATCTGTAGTATAGCAGGCTAATTTATTACTGAGTAATCCCGCTGGAAGCGCTGAGGGAGAGTGGAAGGGCGGACCATCGGCTCAGCTTTATTGGTTTCCAGATGGACAGACTTATAAAATATTTAATTTCTATTGTCTTGGAACATCAGAGAAGAAGAGGACTGTGTCTTTTAACCAATGCGGGGATCAAAGGCTTTGTGCTGTTTTTTTTCCTTGGTGTTTTCAGTTGGACCACCTTCCAGCCCTTAACAATTAGCCGCCAGTGGCTTTGAGGAAAAAGATGCTGTGAGGTTGAGCATACTGGCATCAGAAAGATCCACCAAAAGCCTCTGCTCACATCTGTGCAGCTGGGAGTTTTGTTTTGACCGTTTTCTATTTGGTTCGGAGATTTTGCTGTAGCATTTGCATTATTCTATTTTGAGGACCACCTGCTGTTTCGCCAGCCGTTTACAGATCTACAGCAATATACTGTGTTATTTACAATATGTACAGTGTGCAAAATTATTGGCTCGACACATTAATTACTAATTGAGCATTTTTTGATCCATAGAGCACATGTGCAAGTGTGTATTGTCAACTTTTGTGAGTTCTGCCTGTTGCTTATCTTCCATTGGACTAATATAAGTTACTATTTTGAAATAAGTATTTAAACCCAAAGGAGATGTCTGCCAGACATTATAAGATCTTTTTCTACGTTAATACTTACTCATCTTAACAAATTGACATTTCATTATTAGTAAAGTCCTGTTTGGGGACAGATGACACTCCGTTTCATGAGTTGTGCATTTGGAAACGCAACAGGATCTGATGTTATTTTCCTTTTGAGTCCTAGCCCTGATTGATAAACACTTTGTCAGAGTGAATCTTTTTTTTTTTTTTTTAATGAAACAATAGTCAAATGAATAACACAGCAGTGAAAAGGCTCAGATAGACCAAACATTTTTTTACGGGGCTTTTGGTCTCAAAGCAACATTATATATGATTATCTAAAATCAGCTGGAGAAAATTCAACAGCCAACAATTGCAAACTAGGACACAACAGATGGCAAACTGATGAACTTGAGCATTGATTTCTTTTCCTTCCTGAACTGACATAATTTTATCCCAGTGGTATGTGTGTGTGTGTGTGTGTGTGTGTGTGCGCTCATTTCAATATGGCATGTTGCGTGGTTTCGTGTCTGTTGTGTAGAAACTGGGTCAGTGTAAACCCAATTCCCCCTTTACAGCAAGCACAACGTTCCAGCAGCAACAGCTATTACATTTGTGAATAATCCATCACATTGGCTCAGTCAGTGCCCACTTTCCCCTCACAAAAAAGACCCACACAAAGGCAGTAACAGAGAACACAGTCAGGTGTTTGAAACTCACACAGGGATGTCCCTTCCCTCACCGGGTCAACGCTCATTTAGGTTCCAATTAGCATTCAGGGCAGATGGATGGCTGAACCTGCTGCAGACTAACAAGATCAGTACAGAAGATGTTCTTAAATGCCAAGTGCAAAAATGATGGTGTGGCGCTGCAGTGACATTTTGCAGAATACAAAGCAAAGGGCTAATGTTTGTGTTAAAATACACTTCAATGTGGATTTAACTTTGAACCAGCTTCTCTGTGCCATATATGATAGAAATTAAGATACAACAGGAGAAGTTAGAACTTTATTTATGAGGGAAATTGTTGTTCGCCAGCTGCAGTACAAAGTTGGAAAGTGTACACCTATGTAGAGTGCAAATAAAAACAATATAAACCATAAAACATGATCAATAAGGTGGAAAAAACCAAATGTACACAATGCCAGAAATGTAAACCGGTTGATGTAAAGTGTCATAAATATAATACCATACTATTTGTCAACTGGTGAACGGTAAGGCGCAAATACAAATAAACACTGTCAAAAATATAACAGGTTAACAGTAAGGACCCCATATATGAATAAAAAGTGGCATATAGCTATGTATGTACAATAAATATTAGTACAGGTAGGTGTATATGCTTAATTCAAAATGATAATATTGCACGAAATGTTCCATTATTGCGTACTGTATTATGGAGTCCGAGAGTTATAATGATTGTAATCTTAATTGATTATCTAGGGGTTTTGAGTTGTTGGTCAGACAAAACAATAGATCTTAAATGGCATTTTGGGCTCTGAGAAAATGATCTTTTTTTTTTGTTTTTTTTACGTTAGTTAATTGAGAAAATAATAATATGCTCAAAACTGAATTGAGCTATAAATAATTAAGATGGAGCAGTAGCTGTCATTTTTATTGATCAATCATGGTTAAAGCTTTTCCTTGGTATTCTATGTCTGATTATGTGGCATTCCAAGGTATGATTGTATACAATCATCTCTTTTTGAAAGAATGATCAATCCAATGAATAATTCAGGTCAAGCTCCTCTGATCTGCCACTGCATACTGTAGTTGTTTCATGCTGTGAGACGGGGTGTCAGCATCAGCCTGTGTTGTACAGTTGTAGTCTTGCAGCATTACCTCACAGAGATCCGTCTGAAATGCCTTGCTGAGAACGAGCTTCCCCCTTTCTTGCCTGCCAGACTCCATAAAATGTTGCTAGGCAACCTCCAGCATGAGTTGTGTGTGTGTGTGTGTGTGTGTGTGTGTGTGTGTGTGTGTGTGTGTGTGTGTGTGTGTGTGTGTGTGTGTGTGTGTGTGTGTGTGTGTGTGTGTGTGTGTGTGTGTGTGTGTGTGTCTCCCCTTCTGCACCTCCTTCAGCACAGTCGTGGTTCACGTGCACATCAGCAGTTTGGTAGTTTACAGAATAGCGACCTGAAATAGAAGAGAGAAATAATTGTATATGTTGGTTAGAACACAGAAAAGGGGGGTTGGGGAGGGGGGGCATGTGTGATTTAGCAGCGGTGGTGTGACGTGAGGTTCAAAGATGATCAATGTGATAGTACATTCTGTCAGTTGTTGGAGATTATATTCACACCTGGGCTCTGGTGGCGTCTTGTCTCCACAGCTGAGAGAATCTAAAACTTCCCAAACCCCACACCTATTATGGAGATTTCACACCAAAGGGGTCTCTCTCTCTCTCTCTCTCTCTCTCTCTCTCTCTCTCTCTCTCTCTCTCTCTCTCTCTCTCTGCAGGCCATGTTTCCATGGCAACAGCACCAACAGGGGCCAGAACCGGCTCCAGCTGAAATCAGCGCTTCAAACGGAAATGTGTGCATCCTCGCTAGGAATTTCCACTGCAAACGTGTGCGTTACGCAGCTATGGGCTTTTGCGCGTAGTAGGGACTCTGCTGCATGTCCCCTTTTTGGTTTATTTACCTCACAGGCTGCGGTTGCCTGTTGCTGCGGTGTCAGTGCTGCACTGTGAAGCCAACTCAACATTAAACATGTCTTTAGTCAGACTCAGTCATGCAAAGGGGGGGGGGGGAGAGGGAGAGAAGAAGAGAGGAGGTGGGAAAGCTCCTCGGGATACAAATCCGTCCTCTGTTCGATGCCTTGATGCTAATCCACAGTGAAAGAACGTCATGTCTGTCTGCCTACGCAGCCTCTCTCGTCTGCCTCACTCTCTGTTTCCGGGGCTTTTTATTTTCCCTCTCATCCTCCCTCGCTGCTTCCTTCAACTCTGCTTTTCTCTTCCTTCGAGTTATCTTTTAACCAATTCATCAGTTTTTTGCCCACTTCTGTCACTCACTTGACCGCCCATCAACACCTCATTGGGATGTGCCATTGTGCTTTACCCTCCACTTACTAACATTTCACTCCAGGATATAGATTTCAGATTTATGATGGTGAAGCATTGTGTTGCTGAAGGAGGGCACACTTGCTCAGAAAACCGTTAACCTACGTAGTGAAAGTAAATGCAACACTGTGTGAATTGTTAAAACAAAAAGGAGACCCAAGGGAAACGGGACGTATCTTCCTTTTGTTAGCTGTCAAATAACTGACAGCTTGCTGAATGAAAATCCATTTGGTCACACGGTTTGGTTTTTTTCAGACCTGACATGCAGTACACCTGCAACAGCAGTCACTCTGCAGACGTACAGTAATGAGAGGGGAACCCTTCTCTCTAGAGAATCTCTCTACTGCCACAGACTCGACCCTTCTGCTGCAGGAGGAGACTATGCAATGTTGACAGTACATGCCAGTGCCTTTGCTCTAATGCGTTTCCTCGCTGTGACAACAGGCCTAGCACCCAGTCGTGTCTCCCAGACTTTAGTCACCTCACAGCTGCTCTTCTGTTTTACCATAGCACCGTGAGTTCCGACCGTAAAGACCGACTTGACACTCGTTCTCCTCTGTCTCTTTCGCAGCGATGGAATTTCACGAGAACCTCCATGACTTGGCCGTGAAGGAGGGGTTGAAGGGGAGGAAGCTGCACAAGGCGGTCGAGAGCTTCACCTGGAACATCACCATACTGAAGGTGAGATTTTTGGGTTTAGGAAAAGAACATTGGGAAAGGCTTTAGTAACACAAAAAAAACCCGACAAAAAAAAACAAAAAAAAAAAAAATAAATATATATATATATATATATATATATATATATATATATATATATATATATATATATATATATATATATATATATATATATATATATATAATGTGTATATATATATATATATATATATATATATATATAATGTGTGTATATTCTACATTCTACAGTGCCGCTTACTGACGAAAATCCCACTTTTAATGCAGTGTATGTCCCTTCATACTACTCGCTACGGCTAAAATTCACACGTAATATAGGTCAATGGCAGCCGAACTGCATTGATAAACACGCTAAAAAGCGATCATGCGTCTTGGTAACACGCCAAAATGGCACACGAATTGGCGTGTCATACATACGCCACTTCATGAGATCAGTCTGCACAGCAGGCAGTACAATGCACTAGAGATGAATTTTACCATCGCTTTTTTATTCTTTTGTCAGTTAAATGACAGTTTCTGTTAGAGCTTAGCAATAGACTGGTTTTCAAGCACAGCTGTCAGGAGAACCCACGCACACAGGGGCTTGAAAACCAACCAGAGTGACTGAGGGATGTATAAATCCCCTGTATTGCCGCAGTATCCACATCTGAAAATCAGACCGAATTGCCTTTTGGATTTCGCTTCATTCATTTATGACTTGTTTATAATGTTTTATGACCCGTTCATGACCGTGTCATGTCACTCTTATGTAACCAAACAATCTTTACTTTAATGTTGACATTCTTAACAGCCACTAATAGGCCCAGTACAAGACTTATTTAACACATCTGAGATGTGACCAGTGATTCAGATCACTGTGATTCAGTGATTCAGATTTTTTTTTCTTCAGTACTGAAAATGTCCATAGACTGTAGAGGCTACCATGGCATTGTGGTAACATGCATCGTTGATTGTTAATTGAAACCCATCTATCATTTTTACAATATTATTATGTGTAATATTTTTTCTAATATTTCACAAATGAAAGGTCTAACGATAAAGTAATCCAAATTACATTTAACGGTATTTCTTTTTTTTTTATGTTGTTTTTGGACTAACACCAGTGCTTAGTGAGTCACTATACTACCTAGTCTAAGCCAGTCTGCACACCACACGTGTTATTTCAACCTCCACTGCCAACACAAGGGGTCATTATTGATGAATGACCTTCTTCATATTTATTTGTGGTATTTTCCAGTTATAATTAGGATTACCACACAAATAGCTCAGCTATGGAGATAGAATCATGCCAAAACCTCACGCACACGCAAAACGTGTTTTACTCACGCCCAAGGATTCACAAACAAACTCAGTGTGGTTTGCAAATACAAAACATTATTCACAAACTAATGCATTTTGTTCTGCAAATAAGAACCCTACCTATCAAACAAATACAGTATGTTTTACACATACAAAGAAACGTATTTCTTCAATGACAAAAAATATCCTCCAAGTACAAACGAAAATCTTTCAAGTACAAAAAACTGTCACGTGACTTTTGGCACTAACTTTCCGCCTTGCTGATCCACACACAAATGCCTTCAGATCCACACAAGGCGGAAAGTTAGTGCCAAAAGTCACGTGACAGTTTTTCGTACTTGTAGAATTTTGTTTTGTACTTGAAGGATTTTTTTTTTGTACTTGCGTGTGTGTGAGGTTTTGGCATGATTCTGGCATGATTCTATCTCCATACTCAGCTTTCATTTAAACTTTGTCACCAGGCAATTGAGTTGAGTCAGGCAAGTGTGTGTAATTCCTCATGTGTGCTGTATTTTCTATCCGTGTTAATCTGTCACTTTGCTTATATGGATCTTATTGTTGGCAGGCGCACTACTTAAACAGACTTAAGATTTTGATAATTAAAAGTACATCAACTTATCGACTGAAGGTCTTCAAGCTTAAAAAATGGCTACTATCCAACAAAGCTTTGAACTCAGTGAAAAGCGTTTCCAAAAGCCCTTTTCATACATGGAGTACACACAACACTGCTGGCTTCATCTAGCTGGGACGGCTTCCTGTCATTCAGGAATGGGGGTCCATTGTGTAAATGTTCCTTGCGACTTCATGCAGGTGTGACATGACCCTTTACGGGAATAGCCACAATGCTTGCAATATTTGGCACCCAGTGTGTGAGACGTAACCAAACTTCTGTCATTTAGATAACAATTCTGCTACCTATTTTCTAAGGGCCAACCGTGCACAAGCATAGAATGAAAGACATTGGGACTCCCATTCATTTATATTAGCTCAGGTGCTTCATGGGAAGTATTTAGAATGATATTACTAATTTCAGGAAAATATATGGAGGGAGACTGCTGGTCCGATTATTATTGTGGTGGTACAAGGGTACTTTTTTTACTTTTACTATACTATGACTTTTTATGACATTTTGATGACATGCTATACTGTGAAATGTTTATGACATACTATATACTATGACTTTTTATGACATTATTTACAAAAAACTAATGACTTTTCATTAAAAAAAATGGTGATACTATGCTATGTTGTGCTACGGTTTTGTGACATTTTATGCTATACTTTGACTTTTTATGACATTCTTACGATATACTATGACTTTTTTTTAGACTCACTATACGATGACTTTTCAGCATGCTATATTCTGAAATTTGATGACCTCTTTTAGATAAGATTCAACTTTATTGTCATTGCACAGAGTACAGGCACTGAGACAATGAAATGCAATCCAGCACCTAACCAGAAGTGCAAAAAGCAGTGGAGTGCAGAGTAAGATACAGGGTAAAATATGGAATAAACAGTATGAATACACTAAGATATATACAGATCATGGTAGCCAGTGCAAGCATAACATATTTATTGCAGTGTGACATTCTATACTGTGTTACTTTCTACAACATACTTATGATATTCTATGCTATGACATTTTATAACATACCATGACTTTGACATTTTAATGAAATTCTATGCTATGACTTTTTATGACATTTTTACAAAATACTGTACTAAACTATGACATACTATACTATGAGGTTTTTTTTGTTTTTTTTTTACAACGTACTACAACTTTTTAGTGACATTTTAATGATATTCTATACTATGACTTTTTGTGAAATTACAGTCATGCTAATAGTAAGTAAATAGTGCAGTAAGTGTGCTCTGGTAGTCAATGAGAGCAAATAGTCTGTGGCCGGGGCTAGTGGAGTTCCTGGCGATGCTGGCGCCCTCCGCTTGTGTTGGACAGCCTGGGTTGCAGAAAGTGGAGAACCGGTGATGTGTTGCACGGTTTTCACCACCCTCTGAAAAAAGTAAAACATTAAAATGAAATTTGATGGCATACTATAATGACTTTCTTATGCCATTCATATCTTAATAAAAGGAGCCACATATCTTTCTGAGGCTGCGCTCTGAGAAGCTATGCTCTAACTCTTTGATCATTACCCCCCTCAGGGTCAGGCAGACCTACTGAAGCGCGCCAGGAGTGAAGTCCAGGAGAACCTCAAGCAGATCCACTACGCGGCGCTCACCTGTAACCTGAGTAAAGGCGGACCAGCAGGCGGCTCCTCCGGCTCAGAGTACAAAGGCAGACAAAGCCTCGAGGCCATTGCTGAGAAAGCCACCGCAGAGGAGGAGCTTACCGATGAGGACAACTAACGGCCCACAGTCCCACTCTGGTGCTCTCACGGCACCCACATCCAGACCTCGACTTTGTTCCTGCCTCCTGAGCTCAAAACCCAAAGCTGTTGCTCTCTCTCCTTTACCACGCTTTGACATCATCGCTCTACACACAACCAGTGTTTTTCCACATTCCACTGTGTACATTCCTGTATCCAAAGCACAGCTGTAACCTCTCAGACTTCCGCTATGTAATCATCAATAAAATGCCCCCACTTCTCAAAGACACAAATCCTACCCAAGTTCGGATGACAAAAAAACGTTTGGAAAATTGCCATCATTAAATCATCTTAAAGTCTTAAAATATTTATGAGCTGTACTGAGAAGTGGTGAAGTATCATGACATTTGCTACACATCGGATGCTGCCTAGCCAATATGAGCACACGTTATCTAAATAACAAATCTTAACATCCAGCAAAAACATAACTTTTGGGGATAATGTTGAAAGGGATATGTAGAAACGCTGATGATTATCAAAGTGTCTAACCTAACTTGAAACAGCATAAAGTTCACATACCTTTTCATCTATAGTCCTAATGCCTTCATTTGTTGCCCTCCCGACCCCGTCTCTCATTTCCTGGGTGAGCTGGGAGAGCCAAGTGAACGAGCAGCCACGTGACCATTCAAGACGTTGACCTACTGTTCATAGACAGTGCTCTTCTACTCAGCGGACCGGGTGTGTTACATGAGGAGACAAAGAAAAGGGCCCTTGAATTGTAAGAGATTTCTTAAAGCACAATTTTTTGGAGTTATGAATGTAACAGGACAGAGGGAGGACAAGAAGAAGTGGACAGAAATATCATGAATGGGAGTAAAGAGCTGTTTACAATACTGAACTTGTTCATGTTTGCCAAAATAGTAAGATGTACTATGTGTATATATGGAGTTTCCCGTTACCTTTTTTTCTGCAGAGTGCACCATTTTATTATTGTATACTTGGAAATATAAGATTTATTTTATAAAAGATATATGAACATGTATGTGGAAAAAAGAAGATTTGTCTGTAGATGAGGAGTGGTTGTCAATAGAAAAAGTGACACAGAGTTTTGTCGAGACAAAAGGACTAATAATAGAATGTATTTGTGCCGTCTGTGGTGCAAACAACAGCAAAGTCTCAACAACCACAACCAGCAACTGCATGAGAGGGAACCACAACACACACACACAAACACACAAAAACAAAAACAGTTTGGACATTGACACGTTTCCATATTTCAGCATTTCCCTTGGGAATATAATCAGCATTTATTTTTGGGGCATGGTCCTCTCATTTCAGGTCGCTTAATTATTTTGAGCAAAATCAACTTAATTCTCCAAGTTTTCTAAAAACTCTTTCCATAGTTACTTTTAATAGTCTGCAACCCATAAAAGGTGCCAGATTTTCTTATTTGTAACACCCCCAATGAGAAAACAGTCACTAGTCAATAGTCACTGTTCAATGCAAAGTGCACCCACTTACACTGTTTTGAGATTATGTCTGGGGAACCCACTGTGCAGCATATTTCGGACAGCTCAAGTGGTTCCTGTCTAGGGTTGGGTACCGAGACCCGATGCTAATACGGCACCGGTGCCTTAACGACCGGTATCTACCGAATAGCAACGCGGATTTCGGCGCCTCATTTTGGTGCCACTGATGTGCTGCTCTCGGATGCTCCGAAACTGACGTTACAGGCAACAGAAACGCATTTCACGCTAGTTAACACTACACTCGACAGCAGCTAACGTTAGCCTACCGTTAGCTAGCAGCTAGATTACACTGTTTAGCTGGCAGCATTTTAACAGTGTTTAAAGTGTGACTGTATTTCACTGTAGAGAATCCAACAGCGGGACGTTAAGCAGTGTGCAGCTGCCGTTGGAAAAACAACACAGACGGTGCGTTCACTTGAAACTGGTAGCCTAGCGGTGCATTCAAAGTTATGTAAAATACCCTTTTCCCATCTGGTGGTTGTTTTTGTTGTTCAACAGCAATTCACTAGTGAAATATGTTATTGTTATAAGTTATAGTTATTACTATATTATTAAATCATTTAATTTTGACCATATGGCCTTAGCAATAAACAAGCCGTTCTTTGATGTCGCTGACTGTTGTTTAGTACCCTTCTTTTTTTTTTTTTTTTTTTTTAGGCACTGGCACCGTTTTAAAAGTATCACTTTAGCACCGGTATCGGAAAAAACCCAAACGATACCCAACCCTATTCCTGTCTGCCAGACAAATCAAACAAGTCACAACACTTTGATAACCCTTCGTAAGAATTTAAACTCAGGTCTGTTGAGAAGATGGTTGAGAAGGATGTGAACTTCAGAGTAATTATAGCTTCATAACCATTCCTGGGGAGAAAGTAGTATCTGATCCAGTAGTATCTGACCCACAATTACCCTGTGATTTAATTGTGCCACATGCTAACTAAAACATATTGCATCAGTTGACAAGTAGGAAGTTTTTTTGCCTTTTAAAATGCCTTTTCCCCTCATGTTGCTTCAATTCCACTCTTGCTTGCTATTCATTTAACAGTCTAAATGTGCGTCTTTTATTTCAAATCTAATACACGGAAGTTCTGATTCCTATTCCTAGTTATACTTACTTTCTACTGATTGGACAAACAAGCCTCCAATCTGCAATACATGCTAACTTCAGGAAAGTTGTAACTTTCAGTTTTTCTCAAAACTGCTTTGTGGTGGTGATTTTGGTGGCTGTGGTTTGTGTTGCTGTTAAGTTGTATTACATTATACTGAGAAGTGTTCCCAATATTTGTCCAAGTCTATATCGATGAGGGTAGGCTAAATATTAACTCAAAATGTAACAGCACCACAAACTACAGCCTTGTTTCAACACCTCTCTGAAACAGTTTTGACTAACCCTGATCATTAGAACCTGTTGTGTAAGATTATATTATTTCTAACTAGGTGTCCCTAATAAACTGGCAACTGAGTCAATGTGAGCTTGCAAAAGTAGTGCTCAAAAAGTTGAGAAAAAAATATCAAATTGCCATTTTATTAAATTGCCATTACTTCCTTTAAATTAAACTACAGGCCTGCATTTGTGCTCTACATAGTATTGATTCATTGGCAACTAATGCTCGATGGTGTTTTAAGCCCCCAATGTCAACTTCAAGGCACCTAACCTAATCCTAGTGCCTTCCAGACGACGTTGGGGGCTTTAAAAAACCAAACACCGCTTTCATTGACAGCTGTGCATTGTATCTTTGAACTAATGCTAACTAGATTTTAAGGTGATACGCTTAAATTGATGTGCTGATACAATCTAACAATTGTGCTGTTTTAAATTGATTAGTTGTTCAGCCATACATAAAAGCTATACAATAGTGGATACTCAGTTAAAGGCCTGCTTTAAGTCTGTACACATTAGCTTTATAAATTAATTTGACATAACTGTAGCCACACTTCTTGCTTCAAAGTATTTCCATGGATTTTTTGGGGGTCATTAGTTTAGTCGAAATATTGATCACCAGCAAGAAATCAATCACTTGAATTCACTTAGGAATTACATACAGTTATTGTTCTCTTTGGACTGTTAAATGACAATGCCCATCTGTCCCATCTGCAGCTCTTTTATTTTCCCCATCAGTGCTCACAATGTTTGGTTTTAAACACTGTCCACACTTCCTGCAAATCTCACGACAAGACGAAAACATGTTGTCTCTGAATTTCAGTGCTGTGCAAGTCTGCTTATTCCTAATTGTTGAGAGAATGAAAAAAATGAAGCATTTCAACTGTACTCCAGTCTCATGTCCTTATCTGTCAAGTCCAAAAAAATAAAGAAGAAAAAAAAACCTCTGAATAAACAATGTTGGATAGATTTGTTTGTCTAATGTGTTTTGTACAGTAATTCAACTATTTGTTCTAAAAATGGCACCAATAAGTAATAATCACTTTCCTGTATTGACAAATACTGTAGGATTGGGCATCAAGAACTGGTTAAAAATGGAATTGTTTAAAAAAAAAATGAAAGTTATGACGGGGTCCAAGCCTCCCCGGCGAGAGTCGGCCCTGATGACCTGCGAGCCCACAAACGGCAGGGAATATCGCAATGCTTGAGCTGCAAGCTCTGTAGTAAATCGCAATTGCAAATTTCTATTTGCATCCATTGAGCTACAGGTGTCAAGTTTTACGTTGACAGCATTTACTGTGGCAGAGATACTGCAGTTGCGAATTTCCCATTTAAATGGATTGAGTTATTTGCCAAAACGCATCTACGTTGTTTATAGCGCCCCCTAATGGTCGATTTTTTGCCAAATATGGTACAGAGGGTCGGAGTGGGATGTTGAACAATAATACCAAGTTTTGCGGTGATAACTATTAATTTGACCGAGATATGCTAAGTGTTTTGTAGCTAGCTACGAAAATTTGTTTGGTTGTAAATTGCGCATAGTTTAACGTAGTACAATTCTTTTGATAAAATGTAGTCAGGATCATCTAGAGATGCTAGGTGCCAAGTTTCGTACTGATCGGATGCATGGCCTAGGTAAAAAGTAGGTTTACAATAAAGTAGGTTTACAATAAAAAAGAAGTAGGTTTACAATAAGTCGCGATTTTTCGCGCATAAAAGCCCAAGCGGAAATGGGTGTGGCCTACATTAGGAGATTCAGCTGGATTCAGGGGACATGTGGATATGAAGTTCTTTAATGTACCATACAGTTTGGGAGTTATAGGGCCAAACGCGTTTCTTCTGCTACAGCGCCACCTAGTGGCGGAAGTGTGTATTTTTTTGTGTCTGCTGAGGGTGCAGAGTTCTGGACCAGTCCTGAAAATGACACCGCCCCACCATGCACGGTTTAGGCTGTAGTGACACTTTTAGTGGCGAAAAAAAATAAGAAAAATCGTAATAATAAGAATCTTAGCGATTACAATAGGGTTCCCAGCTCCGCTGGATCTGTGAACCGCGTTGCCTTGCAAACGACGTGGTTCCCAGCCCCCTCGGGCTTGGACCCCTAATGAAATCATTTCTTTATTGGAATAGTTTGGAAAATTTGGTTTCGAACCCCATCACCGGTTCCAAATTTAACATGCCCAAGTTTTGGTTTCCGTAGCGACCAGGTGCTTGTTACGCTGCTGCCATGGAGTACAGTAGGCGGCGCTCTAAAGTGTGGCTGAAAAAGCCCGGTATTAAAACTAATTCACCATTGAATCAAAAAATAAAATGTTCCTCTTATCTGTGAAATAATGTGACCCGTTTCAAGTCCAACCGCTCAAAGAATCGGAAACAAGAATCAATAAGAACCGGAATCAAAAGGAAGAATCGGAACTGGAATCAGAACTGTTAAAATCTAAATGCCCAACACTATTCCTAAGCAATAGTTACGTCTGTGTAAGGCACCTAACCCTAACCTAATCCTAGTGCCTTCCAGACGACGTTGGGGGCTTAAAACACTAAACACCGCAACTAATCATGTTAGCATGACGCGGTAATGCTTTCATTGACAGCTGTGCATTGTATCTTTGGATTTTAAGGTGATATGCTTAAATTGATGTTATGTGCTGATACAATGTAAAAAATTGTGCTGTTTTAAATTATTTGTTAGTTATAAAGCTATAAAATCCAAAAAGTAAAAACTTGGTAGTGGATACTCAGTTAAAGGCCTGCTTTAAGTCTCTACACATTAGCTTTATAAATTAATTTGACATAATTGTAGCCACACTTCTTGCTTCAAAGTATTTCCAAGGATTGTTTTGGGGGGCATGTGCTTAACATTTGTTTAGTCAAAATATTGATCACCAGCAAGAAATCAATCACTTTAATTCACTTAGGAATTTCCACACATACAGTTATTGTTCTCTTTGGACTGTTAAATGACAATGCCCATCTGTCCATCTGCAGCTCTTTTATTTTCCCCCTCAGTGAATCGTTAAAATCAAAATGCCCAACACTATTCCTGATAAATAGTTACGTCTGTGTGATCCCATCATGCGCTCCCCTCCTCCCTGCAGCAACCTAATCGATTCAGCTCGCTTCAGATGGATCGGCCTTCAGCACGCACACACAAACTCTCTCAGAGGTAACAGGCGAAAGCAGAACAACGCCAGCTGTGTAGATACTGGCCAGCACGCATAAACTTTACCTACACAAAGAGTAAATTACATTTAAGGCCCCCGAATGCAAATGCTTGATCATTGTTTGACTACAATCCAGACCTGGGACAAGTCTAGAGGACATAGATCTAAGGATCTAAGATTATGGATCTGTATAGAAAAAAATTATTTTTTAAAATTGCTATAAGCTGCGACTGAGTTTGTTTTTGTTACTTATAAGTAATCACTAAAATCTTTTATCAGCTTGCAGCCGATGTATATTTAAAAAAAAAAAAAAAAGGAGTTAACCTTAATGATCTCTGCTCTTATAAAAAGTGAAAAGCCTACCTGTCGTATCACTGACTGATAAGCCCTGCAAACATAAATACACCAGACATGTTCCTGCGGCTCTATTGCCTCAACAGACGGCTCGGCAGTTAGCTTAAATGTGTGTAAAGAATACGTAACCTGGCCAGAATGGCCCTCTAATGCACTCTTTAACAAGCTTTTCTTGACGAGTGTTACTGTTGGGGCACTGTTGATTCAGTGAAATGGATTTTATGAGCTGTACGCGCCGTAGATAGCCGCAGATTGCTCTTGTTGGGTATCATTAAACACCGTCATGTAATGTCAACGCTGCAGGTCTTTCTCTAATGCTACATAGGTTTTAAACAAAATGAAATAAGAACTTTCGTTCTGACCACCATCAAGTCACCAGACCATTTCTCGAAGCTTAGAACTTGATTTATCCAAACACTTCTCAGGAACACAGCAGAAGTGCAGGTTTAGTTCAGCAAACTTTAAGGGATAAGTATGCTTTCTTCTACAACTACATTACGTGCGATGTGAAAATGTTATGATAGCGGCTGTTCCAAGTCAAAACATACACCTAAATGAGTGAAACTTTGGTATTCAGGACTGTAGGAAAGCAGACAGCATTATCAGTATTTAAAGGTTTGCGCTCTTAATTTGCAGAGGGGTCGGCCGGGCACGCAAACAACACGAGATTCATTGTGGAGGGTTTCGACAGTAAACGTCGTCTGGAATCAATCGGCCGCCGTCACAGACAGCAGACAAGGCCTCTTCGCCGCTGCACACATTCCCAGAAGTAAGCAACAGCAGCGCGGAGACGATGAACGGATGGACGGACGGATGGATGAGTCTGGGCCTGAGCCTCCGTGTTTACAGCAGAGCGGTGGCACTCAGATGAGCTGTTTGGGAAATGTTTGGACAACGTGTAAAACAAAAGGCTGTGCAGGACATGCTCTCGGCAAGGTGCTTTCTGTTTAGACCGTCCTGGATGTGGATGTCACTGTGTCCTGCGGTAGCTTCTCTGCAACCAAACGGGGTTGACACCAGGACAGCCCCCAGATACCTTTTACAGATGAGGTCCCAAATGTAGTAAAAGGTCACTAAATGCATCACACTCCACCTCCATCCATCTCTCTCTCTCTCTCTCTCTCTCTCTCTCTCTCTCTCTCTCTCTCTCTCTCTTTTAACACCTTTGTTTCTTCTCCCCCTCTTCTTCACTCTGTTCCCTCAGGTTATTGATCCGTCCTCCGTCCCTTCCACTGAACGCACCGCTCTCATCTCCGATACGGGGCCCCCGCAGTTGGCCTCATCAGCTGAAATGACATTTGAGCCCAGCAGCGAGCGTGTGAAAGTGTACGGTGCTGTCAGTGACCTGTGAGACGGGCATGCTGGGTATTCAGTCAAAATAATGGAAAACGATACCACCGGTATACTACATCTCCCCATGACTAAAGGTTCAGGCAGTTCTCGACATTATCTGCAGTGGCAGGTTCAGCAGGAGATTGTCTGAAACATCAAATCAATTATGAAAATTGCCCTTAATAATTTCCCAGAACTCAAGGAGGCTTCTCCAGATATCTTTTATTCAACCTTCAGTCCAAACCCCTATGATATTCAGTTATTCAATATGTATATATATTATGGCATATATACATATATATATATATATATTTTTTTTTTTTTATTTATTTTTTTTTTTTTTTTTTTTTTTTTTTGAGCTCTACATTAAAAGAAAACATGGCCAAAAGGTCACAAAAACTGTGACAGCCAGGGGTTTGGTTGGCACTAGTGACAACACTTCCCAAAGGTTGGCTTTGTGTCATACTACACTGTGCTAAATGATTTTACAGTTGTACTGAAAATGTCAACAGGATCATACTCAAACCTCAGTAGCCTGGGAAAACCCTGACGAACTTCCGGCAAATTTGAGATTTGCTCTGCAAGTCAGTCTGGCCAAGAGCCCATTTCCAATTTTTCCAAATTGAGGCACCAATCACAGCCGTTGAGGCGGGCTTTACACGATGACGATAGCGCATTCAACATGACGCCCATGACGCCCGCCGAAGCGCAGCAACCCGTTGATGCCGCTGTCGCTGCTACGTCAGCCGGATCGTTGGTCTGATTGGTTGAAGGACTATCCAATTGCGCCCAGAGGCATTTGAGCGGCGTACGTTGGTGACGCCCCTTTGGAAATGAGCTGTGAATGAAGCTTGCCCAGACCCACTCTCCGTTACAACTGAGAAGGGTCTGGTGTCAACCAGGCTACAACCTCAGTGCACCCAGCTCCTCTTCTTGACTAGATATTGTCCCAGGTGCTGATAAGTGGAACTGACAACTACTTTGATCAAATATCAATACTAATAAGTAATAATAAGCTTTTTCAAGATATGCCCATGGGCTCTTAGAAATTGGGATTGGCATTTGACATTTTATGGACTAAGAAAAAAATTCTTAGATCATTCAAGCATTAATGCCACAGCTGTCCAATGGTATAGTACAGGGATCTTCAAAAAATGTTTAAGCCAGGGACCCCCTACTAGAGATATTGTATAAAATTAAGTTGCATATTAAACCGGGCCTACAATTACATGTAGGGCGGCCTAAAGCCTTTATACATACCTTTTTTTGCATACAATACTAAGCTTCTAAAATAGCCTTATAATTGTTGGCATGATTTCATAAATCATGTTTTAATTTTAAAACAAACATACATGTGGCTCAGTGAATGCTCAGCATATACAATATCTGTGGATGGCTACCTTAGTGCCTACCTTACCTATAGGCCAGTAAGCCTATCATCAGTGGGGATTTATATTTGCTAATAATATGTTTGATTTATGTTAAGACTTTTTAATAAAAAAAAAAAAGTGTCCCAGACCCCCTGTTGAAGATCCCTGGTATAGTGGCTCAATGTAATATTGGTTATAGGACATGGTTTCTGCAACTACAGGAAATAACCCCAAAACACAATGTTCATATGGGTATAAAAAGACAGCTGCTGACATGTGATATGCTGCAGCTCATCATGGTTGGAAAGCCAAGCATGACACACAGAAGAAAGTGCAAACTGTAGTGTGCACTGCTACTCCTAGTTGTGGTATCTGGACATGCAGATAGTTCCCTTTATATTTGCCCTGGTTCGACTTTGGTAGATTTCTGCTTTTTCAATGCATTGAGCTTCACATTTAAAAAAGAAAAATTTGACCCAGTTAAAATCAAAGATGACTTGATATCCACAGTTGACGAAAGCCGATATGTTGAAAATGGTTTGTCCGCGCTTGAGTGAACACCGCTTAAAGTGAGACTACTTCTGAAGGGGCATTAACAATAATCAATAACCTTTATCTACCTCTATTGCCAACCAGAAACACTTTGGCAATAGATTCTTCACGGACAACAATGAGGGTAAAACAGCATCATCCATCTGTTTTAACAGAATATTTGCCGGTCTAGCTCAGCTAAAAACCCCAAAACACTGAATCTGTCTGCAACGCTAGTGCGTAGTTCACTACCCAGCCTGGTTGTAACCGGTAGGCTACTTATCTTCACTTCAGCTGTTAACACACTCGACTGTCCTGCTGTTATTACAGACATGTGAACTAACCACAGACAGTTGCCATGTTTTTGTGCCGCTGCAGAAGAAATACAGTATATGAGAAAAAAAAACACTGGAATAAACATTTGGCGTTATAAAACTATAAAAACAATTATAGGGTAAACACTTTTGTCCACATACAGTACATTATTATAGGTATTTTTTAAATGTTTTTATTTCAACCTAACCAGGAAAGAAAATGCCTCTGCACTCAATTGGATAGACCTACAACCAATCAGAGCAACGGAGACAGACGTCACAGAAGCTGCACGTCAAAGGCAGGCTTCGACAGAACAAAGGCAGAGGCGGCAGTTTCCGTGTCGTGTGGACAGGTATGGCAACGTGTATACATACGTGATCACGGTTCTCTGTTCCTCTTTTAAAATTAAGGCGCTGTCGGTATCTTCTATAACAGACACAATGGCGGAATCTACACATCTCAATTCTCCAGCGGCAGCCATTTTTGTTATAAACAAATTCAACCCAAGCGCTCTTTGGTGACGTGGTTGATTACGTTACTGTTGATCATCTGTCCATCACCGTATAAAGCCCGCCCTGACCAATTTGAACAAGTCCAGTCCGAACTTCCCGACCTCAAAGGTTGTGGGCGGGGCTAAGTTCGGCTGGCATCCAGGCTAGAAGATGACATGGACCGAACGGAAAAACCATTATTTATAACAATGGCAATAATAACAACAATGTCCGTTGGCAGTAGGTTTTAACATAAAATACAGACCAGAAAGCCAGAAATCTCAGCAACAACACTAACAATATCAATCCGCTGCACATGTACTGACAAATAAGACCTGATAGAACATCCAAAGTTACCTGATAATCCCTGTATACTTCTACTTCCTCTGTACTTTTTTCTGTTATTCTGCACAAGAACCTCTTCGCCTCGAGGCATCCAGGCCTGGCGTACATCAGCAACACAAGCTGTGGCAGAGTTACCTCTTTTCCCCACTACCCTTCATATCTTTTCTTTGTGAATATTTCATGCTCTGCTAGTCACTAAACTGCCTGTCCCAGAGCGCCGTCTTTCTCCTTTTGTGGGAAGCAAGTGGTTGCTCTTCAGGAGCACTTAGTGCCTTTGCCGCAGATTGAGCGCTGCCAGGATCATGACCGAGTCATGAGCCCCACTGCGCAGTTAAAGGAGAGACTGACGAGGCATATACAGTACGAGCAGTGTTCAGAGGAGCTTCACTAAATGCAGACGTAGTGCTCGGCTTAAGGCTGAAAGACAGGCCTTTCCTTTCCGAGCCAACGAGGAATCTCCTAGAAATTGGGCAGCTGCCGTGATAACACAGCCGACAATAACACTCTTTCCCTCAGCTGGTAGTATAGGGCTGGACGATTCATCCAAAATGTATCCACATCTAAAGTCTGAAGTTGTTATCGACCTATTTTTCCCATGACGATAATTTCGATCATTTTTATAAAACTAAAATGTGACTTTTTTCACAAGAC
This sequence comes from Perca flavescens, assembly GCF_004354835.1. Taxonomy (NCBI): domain Eukaryota; kingdom Metazoa; phylum Chordata; class Actinopteri; order Perciformes; family Percidae; genus Perca; species Perca flavescens. Next base: position 10,871,087 of record NC_041336.1, on the reverse strand, counting down.
ATTTTTATTTCAAGGAATGTGTGCCTTTATATTTCAATTTTATACATTTTAAATAAATAGTCATAATAGTTCCCGCTTTGTGTGTTTCCTTCAATTATTTTAAAATCACAAAAATAAGCACTTTTGAATTAGAAAAAATATATCACCTTCAATAGTTGAGCCTATTTACAGAACAAACCTTGCCAAAGAACTATGAGGACAAAAAAAAAAAAAAAAAAACGAGTCACAATTGTTTTTTTTATTATCATTCATTTATCGTTATCGAAGGAAAATGTGCAATTAATCGTGATTTTGATTTTAGGTCTTATCGTGCAGCCCTAGCTGGAAGGATGAGATACAGTTTTGCACGCCTGCCTAAGAGATAGGTTCCTTAAAGGAAGGGACATTTATATCACTAATGTCCATCAGGGTACACCGTTTAACAAGTTGGCTTGTTAAACCATGATGTGTTTAACAAGACGAGGATTTTTTTATGACCAACCAATGTTTCAGGTTGTAACCAAATTAGCAGATGGATTCATATTTATCTGCCAGTGTTTTATGGTTTTAATTTTGTTTGGTGATATCCATAGCCATAGCCTTTAGATAGAGGTTCAGAGTGTTTTTATTACACTGGCCACTAATTTGATAATCGGCTAATAGTTTGTTTTATTTAGCAAAAATGCGGCTTCTATAAAAACATATTGAATATTTTGGGGTTTTGGCCTGTTGGTTGCACAAAACAAGACATCACATTCGACTGTGGCCAACGGTCATTGACATATTATTTATTTTACACCAAATAATCAATCAATTACAATCAATACTGAGTCGTTAAATAATTTGTTCTGTCTGACCAACAGTCCAAATTCAAAATATATTAAAATAACAATGATGTTAAATACAAAGAGCAGCACATTTTTATATTTGAGAAGCTATTCCCAGTGAAGGTTTTTAATACTTTGTTAATCGTTCGGCCAAGAAATAGTTACAGCACTGTTTATGTATAGAATAAACTAAATAGATGGAGAATGTAAATCAGTGAGCTCTAAATGTGCTGGTTCTTTGGGCATATTTTTAAACTTTGGAGAGACACACCCGAGATTGATATTGATCTCATCTCGCTCTTGGAAATGTTGAACTATTCTTTTAACAGATAAACCTTTGGGACTTTTTGTCCAAAATAAATCCCCAAAATTCCATTCCTGGTTAATTGTTGCTTTGGAATAATCATCATGCATCTGATCAGTGCTGCTGCTAAATAATAAGCTGGCAGAGGTTTCACGGAGGAAGTAGTGTTGAATGACCTGTTGTTACAGACAATGTCACGCTGCAGCTCAATGTATTTCTCAGAGTGTGACACAATAACGACTTGTTCTTGCCATTGAACATCGTGGCTCTGTTTGGACTGGTGCCATAACTGCGCTGTCAGGATTTCTCTTCCCCTCGACAGCTCCCCAAACAAACTCAGACTATACTCTGCTTCTTTCTACCACATAATGGCGCCTTCTTCTTGCACAATGCAGTCACTAAAGTACGTGAAGTGACAGCAGCTGATGTAACACTGCAGTCACCGGGACCGTTTGTCTCGCCTGGCTTGCTCAGAGGCACGTTGGCGGGGCCTGAACTGCTTATTTCTCCTCTCAAAGCTGCCTGTGTGTCCGACACCATAACTCAAGCTTGCCTTGACGGGATGTAATGGTTAAGAGGAACATTGTACCCTACAGAGCAGATTGAGGGAGAGCTATATGTTACGAAGAGGGACAGCCTCGTTGTCTTTGACTTGATTAGAGTGGTCAGTCAACCAATAAACTCTGGGACATATATTAATGCAATTGCTGAAGCAGCTGGTTCCTGTCTGAGTTATGATCCATTGTTTGAGCGGAAAAACCAGAGAGGGGGAATCAGAAAGAGAAGGGAAACAGTATGGTACAATAACCATTTGTTAAGAGAGAGAAAAAGAGGAAGTCCACAACATTGTGTTTGCACTAAAGACAAACAGTGTGGCTGAGTGTGAAGGTCCATCAGCTATCATCTCAACAACTAAACGACATTTTTTATACTTTGATAAATACTGCTGTCTTCCCTTCAATGTCAGTGCATGTGAATGTATCATTATTATTATTATTATTATTATTATTATTAGTAGTAGTAGTGGTAGTATACCTTGGAGCTCTTGTGGTCAAACATTAACAATTGTAATTGCTAATGTCTTTCCTAAGTGACTGGACTCCTGATTGAATTATCTTCAGCTTTCTGTTGCTTTGTCTGAAGCTTCCTTTCCGACATTGTTCTAAAGAACAAAGATGTATTGTGTTTAGTGATATTTAAAACACAATTATTTGCTGAAGAATTACAGGATTAATATTGATTTTATTCTATCTTGTGGCTGTATGGCTTTAACCCTTGCACTCACATGTTAGTTAGGTGCAGTGTTTTGGCCTTGAAGCATGTTGATTCAATCTTGATAGGTGATTTGTTTTTTGAGTTACGCCCATAAGACTCAACATTTTTATTGTCAAAAACCACTGCGTTTGAGTTTGAGTTTAGTTTATTTATAAAAGGGGACAGCGCAAATTAATAAAACACATGATTTCCCATGGGTTAAAAAAGCCAGAATTAGCCAAAAGGCTATTTTTCATCTGTAGTCCCGTGCTTTCGATGTTAAAAAAGGCTTTCATATTGTCATGGACAAAGAACAGTACTGTGAGGTTTCATTAACTCATTCAACCGTTTAAACACAACTATAATAAAGAATAGCCTGAAAAGCCTTCCATGATACAGTCTTTGATTTGGGTAAGTATGTACTTTAAAAGTGGCCGTCTACTGCCATCTGGTGGCCGAAGAGAAGTAATGTAAATGTACTGCAGTCACAGGGGAGTTCGATACTAATGCACTGCTGCACATCAAATGCACGCTGTCCACACAGCCTTTCCTATTCTAAATAAAGCCATGACCTGTTTTAATGTTTCATGTTGGCTGCTTCCAGGCGAGCGAGGGCCAGCGTCAGCACATTTCACATGAAGCCAAATGTCTGCAGCGGTGGTAATCATCATAATAGTTTTTTCACAAATTTTCATCAGAGTTCTCTCAAATTTTAATTCTTCTTATGACTGATTAAAGGGGAATCATGCAGTTTTTTTTGTGCTTAATTTACCTTAACTGAACAGCTTTGGAGTCATTGGAATGGTCATATGACTTTTTTCGAGTTTAATGGTGGTCGTCTCGCTCCCCCCTAACGCCTGTGAGCAGAAAAACCACCCTTGCAACTTTTGGCCGGCCTCAGCGTCAGGAAGTATCGCGTGATATCAGGTCTCGCGATGTAATGAATTGCTTCCCGGCACTGCACACATACACGCCCCCATCCAGGAACCGGCCAGCAAGAACAAGGTAGCGATGGAGTTTTTCACGCTATCTTCATGGCTGAGCCGGCAAAAAAGAAGAAAAAGCTATCAAGCATTGTCGGAGGAAACGGCAGACTGACCGAGCGAGTTTTTACACAGTGTTGCCAAATATCTATTCCGAAGCTCTAGGGGGAGATCTATAGAGAAACCTGCGAGCAAAAAGCAAGAAAATAGCGAAGAAATTGTCAAAACTGCATAGAGCCAAGGGGGGGAAAGCTTCGCTTCAGAACTCGAACCTCCTATGGCGCCATTTTGATGCTACCAAACGATCACCTCCCGTTAGCATCCCATTGACTGCCATTCATTTTGACATCACTTTGACTGCGAATAACTTTACATCTGAAGTGTTTAAAGACTTTATTTTTTCAATATTTTATTTCTAAAGAAACAACAATGTATAAAAGTCTCCATTACCTTGTTCTCATGTTTCGGCTCCGTAGAAGACGTGTTTGTTAAAAAATAGGCTAACTATTTTGTCATAACCAAGCGACTTGCTGTCACATAGTAGAGGAATTACCGTATAGTACAGGAGAAGCTCGCAGGCAGTTACGGCTTATATTAGCTGTTTAAGTTTAATTACTAATGTTAACTAGCATTTTAATTAGCAATAATTAGCCTGTGCCCATGTTATCTCCCTACATATACCTACACTCTCCATCTCTGTAAGATTGGGAATGATTGAGATTTCTCTTGGTACAGCTACCAGAAGACTTCCAACTTTCAGACACGTTGCTCACGTCACATTTACGTTGTCTCTCTCAGTTGGAGGCTGCGCAGTAACGCTCAGCGCTCACCGGAAAAGTGCTTCTAATATCCTTCACTGCAACAAGGCATCATGACTTGGCATAAACATACACGCCACTTTCCTAAAGCCAAATAGCGAGTTATCTGTATGTATTTTGAGCTTTCCACGTCTACGCTGTATACAGTGGATGTAAACATACACATCACGTGTAAGTGAAAAAAAAAAGGTTGGATGTGTAAGTGAAAAAAAAAAGGTTGGGTTTAGGAAAAGAACATTGGGCTTTAGTAAAACAAAAAAACGACCCAACGTCACATGCTTAGGAAAACAAATGGTTGGCTTTAGGAAAGAAACATTGGGGAAGACTTATAAAAAAAAATAAAAGAAATAAAAAACAGTTGACAAACGCCACACGCGGGACGTGATCCCGGCTCTCCTGGGTGAAAGTCCTGTGTTTTACCCATCCGTGGACCTATGTCTCTTTATACTACTCACTACGGCAAAACTTCACACGTAATGTAGGTCAATGGCGGCCAAACAGGGTTGATAAACATGCTAAAAAGCGATTATGCGTCTTGATTACACGCAAAAACGGCATAGGAATTAGCGTGTCATACATACGCCACTTTATGAGATCAGTCTGTTCACTGGTCTCCGTCCAGACCAACGGGATCTGTTGGTCCATTATATGCTGTCTATGCATAGAGCCCCTTTAAAACGTTGTCCTCAAAGAATCAAATCTGTTTCTAATTCAAATTTGTATCTAAATGTGCACATAAATATGATTTCCACTAGATGGCAGGTCGAGCTCAGAGACTCGCCGCCTCAGTTTCTTTCCCCTGAAGCTGCTCATGAGTTTTCCATCTAATCAGGTCTTATTCTGCTGGGAGCTGCCTCCCGGAGTATCACACCTGCCCACTTTCTTTCTTTTTTTTCCCATGCCAGGGGAATGCAGTAACCTGCTCCCACAACGCACTGCAGCTCCCCTCCGTGAGGAAACACTGTAGTGGAGCTGTGAGCATGTGGCACTTTCTTTAAAAAAAAAAAACACACACTAAATAATGTGGAAATTAACCTTTACTATGAAATGCTGTATGTAAATGCTGACAGGCGGTGAGGCTCGCGGGGAGTGAGGGATGTTAAAGTCTTTGGGGCATCAGGTGACACCTTTATACAATTTAAACTTTGTCTTTCATATGCAAACATAAACTGGGACTTCAAACTTTTTACTGTGATGTTAACAAAAGTGAAACTCTTCAACCATCACTCCCCTGAGAGAAGTTCTATAGCTACAACCTGCAGTTAATTAAAGCTCGATGTAATCATAATTCATTTCACTAAAACAGAAAATAGAAGATATTTGCTTACTTCTTTGAATCTTTATCCACAAGAGAGGGCTTTGTTGATTATATTTTTTCAGTCACACTCGGTGAATGTATTTTAGCTGTAAGTGTTTTTATTGAATTAATTGAAGTCTTCACAGGTACAAAGGGCAACAAAACTGGACTCTGATTGGACAGCTTCACTACAGATTTCCCTGATTCAGGAACATCTGCTGCTGTAGTGTTAAATTGGATAAATCTCAGGCCTCCTACAACCTTATTTCTACTGCAACACGCAAAACGTTTGAATAAGTGAATATCATCATCATCATCAATAAATATGACAAGTAGATATTTCAAATGATGTGAATACTCATAAAGTGATGTAGATCGTCTTTGTCTGGAGTGAGGAGAGTTACAGTATCCCCCGTGCTTCCCTACTTAGCACGTCTTCGGCCCTTTGTTTACTACAAACCACACTGCGCGGCATTGTCAGGCTGTCGGAGCCTTGATGGAATCAGAGTCCATTAACATGGAAGGCAGCGTTGAGGTGACTTTAGCTCCTAATTAAAAACAGATGTGTCCATTTAATAGTCTTAATACTTTGTGGGAGAGCGAGACAATCACCGCAGAAATATCTATTTGCCTCATTAAATCGGGAGGCTTGATCATGATGAGAAGCAGGGTAATGAATGAAGACAGACATGTTTACCAGGTTGTTTAAACAGTGTTTGCTGGGAGGAGAGAGGGTGGAATCTAGATGGACTGTTGTTTGGTGGCGGGGAGAGGAGGAGTGAGTCCTCAGCTAGCTGAGGAGTGATATGATGAATGGCACATGAGGTCAGGTTAAAACAAGGAGGAGGAGACATAAGAAACTCAAACTATCATTTTTCAAGTACTTATATGCTTCAAAACACTCTTGGAGTAGTTCAAGGCTTCACAGTGACACTGGCAGTGATTTCAGTTAATTACTTTATTTCCGAGAGTTCATTTCACTTCAACTTCTTGTTGTTTGTGTAGGTGGCAATTTAAAAATAAACTGTTGTAGTTCATAAAGAGATAACATTCAGAGATAGGAAGGTTTAAGAGTGTGTTTCCTTGATTGATAGGTCTCTCAGCCTATGTTACTCAGCTATGGTGGTTGCAACTTGCTCACCCCCCCTCAGCACCATCAAGGCTCCCTTCTTTTTGCCAAAATTTGGATTTTCTGGCTTCAGTAACTGCCAAGATGGCAAGTGATGATCGCAAATCCAGACTTCAAAACCTCCCAGATCATCTGGGACATCACAGATGCTACATCCGTGTTTTCCACGGAATATTTCAAACAATTACAATTATGTGCAACAACACTTCTTACTATCTAATTTGCTGTCCATCATGTCATTAACTGTTATGTAGGTCAATACGTACTGCTAAGTTCACTTTATCTGTCGAAATTATTTTAACTATACATGAAAATGGAAAGATTTATACAAAGTTTAAAGTATTAAATATGGTATTTTTTTTGTCTGGGTCCAGGTCTTGAGCTATCTGCTAATCTTGGTTTCTGTTGTTGCTGTTGTTTATCAATTTGCAGTAACCTACTGACAGTCATGTGAGATGTTATCAATTGTAATACTTTTACTCAAATGCTATATCCTTATTGATATGGAAAAAATATTTTTAAGTTCCCTGAAGCTTCCATCTTATGATAAGAAGCAAATATTTCCGATTTTTTTTTCTTCGGCCTCTTAAATGTGAAGTAGGTAAGACTTATAAAACTAACTTTCTGTCATATTTGCTGAAAGTGACCCTATATTCGAGTAGAACTACGTGAAGCAGGTAATAAAAAAAAAAAAAAAATCCGGCTCCTCTGGCACCACCTACAGCCTGTAGTGAGATTTGCAGAAATCCACCGCTCCCTGTTCAGATGCACCAATCAGGTCCAGGGGGGGTGTCTAACTGTGTGTCAATCACAGCTCACGCATTCATTCTCCCTTGTGGGGGGGAGGGGCTTATGAGACCGTTTTGGGCTTAAGCAGAAAGGGGGGAAGGCACTGAGAAGTTGTTGATGTTCAAATTTGTTGGCTAAGTCCTGGATTTTCGCAATCCTACCTACTGCACCTTCAAAGAAGGAGCCAAAGTAGGGCTGGACAATATATCCATATTATATCCATATCGTGATATGAGATTAGATATCGTCTTAGATTTTGGATAGCATAATATGTAAGTGTTTATTAGTGTTGTCTTTCCATAGTTTTAAAGGTTGCACTAAAGTAAAGTGACATCATTTTCTGAACTTACCAGACTGTTGTAACTGTTCTATGATTTGCCTTTACCCACTTAGTCATTATCCACATCATTGATGTTTATCATTTTATTGTGTAAATATTTAATGAAAGCACCAACTGCCAATCCTACAATATCGTCGCAATATCGATATCAAAGTTTTTGGTCAAAAATAGGGCTGCACAATATGAGGAAAAAATGCGATAATGTTGTTGAATATCCCGATAACGAGATTACTTGAGATAAATAAATAGATAATAAAGTGAACCCAGTATTCTGGTAAAATATAACGAATTGCTTGTTGAATTTAAAACAAATGAAAGGAAATCGATTCCAACATTCTCTTATTGAACAAATTGAACATTGAATTGAATATAAAAGGCAGCACTAAAAACAGAATGGCAGTTACATTTAAGTGCAGCATTCTACTGACATTTTCTCTCAACTAACACAAAAAAATTGCTGAGTGCCTTTCGTGATATGTATATTGCGCCAGTTGATACTGCGATGTCCATCCATCCATCCATCCATCTTCGTCCGCTTATCCGGTGTCGGGTCGCGGGGGGAGCAGCTCCAGCAGGGGACCCCAAACTTCCCTTTCCCGAGCAACATTAACCAGCTCCGACTGGGGATCCCGAGCGTTCCCAGGCCAGGTTGGAGATATAATCCCTCCACCTAGTCCTGGGTCTTCCCGAGGCCTCCTCCCAGCTGGGCGTGCCTGGAACACCTCCCTAGGGGCGCCCCCAGGGGCATCCTTACCAGATGCCCGAACCACCTCAACTGGCTCCTTTCGACGCAAAGGAGCAGCGGCTCTACTCCGAGCTCCTCACGGATGACTGAGCTTCTCACCCTATCTCTAAGGGAGACGCCAGCCACCCTCCTGAGGAAACCCATTTCGACCGCTTGTACCCTGGATCTCGTTCTTTCGGTCATGACCCAGCCTTCATGACCATAGGTGAGGGTAGGAATGAAAACTGACCGGTAGATCGAGAGCTTTGCCTTCTGGCTCAGCTCTCTTTTCGTCCACAACGGTGCGATAGATTGAATGCAATACCGCACCCGCTGCGCCGATTCTCCGACCAATCTCCCGCTCCATTGTCCCCTCACTCGCGAACAAAACCCCAAGGTACTTGAACTCCTTCACTTGGGGTAAGGACTCATTCCCTACCTGGAGAAGGCATTCCATCGGTTTCCTGCTGAGAACCATGGCCTCCGATTTAGAGGTGCTGATCCTCATCCCAACCGCTTCACACTCGGTTGCGAACCGATCCAGTGAGTGCTGAAGGTCGCAGGCCGATGATGCCATCAGGACCACATCATCTGCAAAGAGCAGCGATGAGATCCCCAGCCCACCAAACTGCAACCCCTCCCCACCCCGACTACGCCTCGATATCCTGTCCATAAATATTACAAACAGGATTGGTGACAAAGCGCAGCCCTGGCGGAGGCCAACCCTCACCTGAAACGAGTCCGACTTACTACCGAGAACCCGGACACAGCTCTCACTTTGGTCATACAGAGATTGGATGGCCCTGGTAGAGACCCCTCACCCCATACTCCCGCAGCACCTCCCACAGTATCTCCCGGGGACCCGGTCATACGCCTTCTCCAAATCCACAAAACACATGTAGACCGGTTGGGCATACTCCCAGGCTCCCTCCAGGATCCTTGCGAGTGAAGAGCTGGTCCGCCGCTCCACGACCAGGACGGAATCCGCATTGTTCCTCCTCAACCCGAGGTTCGACTATCGGCCGAACCCTCCTTTCCAGCACCTTGGAGTAGACTTTACCAGGGAGGCTGAGAAGTGTGATACCCCTATAATTGGCACACACCCTCTGGTCCCCTTTTTTAAAAGAGGAACCACCACCCCAGTCTGCCACTCCTTTGGCACCGTCCCCAGACTTCCACGCAATGTTGAAGAGGCGTGTCAACCAGGACAACCCCTCCACACCCAGAGCCTTGAGCATTTCTGGACGGATCTCATCAATCCCGGGGCTTTGCCACTGTGTAGTTGTTTGACTACATCAGTGACTTCCGCCCGGAAATCGACGACAATCCCCGTTATCCTCCAGCTCTGCCTCTAACATAGAGGGCGTATTAGTCGGATTCAGGAGTTCCTCAAAGTGCTCCCTCCACCGCCCTATTACCTCCTCAGTGGAGGTCAACAGTGTCCCATCCTTACTGTACACAGCTTGGATGGTTCCCCTTCCCCCTCCTGAGGTGGCGAACAGTTTTCCAGAAACACTTTGGTGCCGACCGAAAGTCCTTCTCCATGTCTTCTCCAAACTTCTCCCACACCCGCTGCTTTGCCTCTTTCACGGCAGAGGCTGCAGCCCTTCGGCCCTTCGGGTACCCTGCAACTGCCTCCGGAGTCCTCCGAGATAACATATCCCGGAAGGACTCCTTCTTCAGTCGGACGGCTTCCCTGACCACTGGTGTCCACCACGGTGTTCGTGGGTTACCGCCCCTTGAGGCACCTAAGATCCTAAGACCACAGCTCCTCGCCGCAGCTTCAGCAATGGAAACTTTGAACATTGTCCACTCGGGTTCAATGCCCCCAGCCTCCACAGGGATGCACGAAAAGCTCCGCCCGGAGGTGTGAGTTGAAAGTCTGTCGGACAGGGGCCTCCTCCAGACGTTCCCAATTTACCCGCACTACACGTTTGGGCTTACCAGGTCTGTCCAGAGTCTTCCCCACCCCCCTGACCCAACTCACCACCAGATGGTGATCGGTTGACAGCTCTGCCCCTCTCTTCACCCGAGTGTCCAAAACATACGGCCTCAGATCAGATGAAACGATTATGAAATCGATCATTGACCTTCGGACTAGGGTGCTCTGGTACCAGGTACACTTATGAGCATCCCTATGTTCGAACATGGTGTTCGTTATAGACAATCCATGACTAGCACAGAAGTCCAACAACAAACAACCACTCTGGTTTAGATCAGGGAGGCCGTTCCTCCCAATCACGCCTCTCAGGTGTCTCCATCATTGCCCACGTGTGCGTTGAAGTCCCCAGCAGAACAATGGAGTCCCCACTGGAGCCCCATGCAGGACTCCAGTCAAGGTCTCAAGAAGGCCGAATACTCCGAACTCCTGTTTGGTGCATATGCACAAACAACAGTCAGAGTTTTCCCCCACAACCCGCAGGCGTGGGGAGGCGACCCTGTCGTCCACCGGGTAAACTCCAACACAGCGGCGCTCAGCCGGGGCTTGTGAGTATCCCCACACCCGCCCGGCGCCTCACACCCTGGGCAACTCCGGAGAAGAAAAGAGTCCAACCCCTATCCAGGAGTATGGTTCCAGAACCGAGACTGTGCGTAGAGGTAAGCCCCACCAGATCTAACCGGTAGCGCTCCACCTCCCGCACCAGTTCCGGCTCCTTCCCCCACAGAGAGGTGACGTTCCACGTCCCCAGAGCCAGCGTCTGCCGCCCGGGTCTGGTCCGTCGAGGCCCCTGACCTTCACTGCCACCCATGTGGCATCGCACCCGACCCCAACGGTTCCTCCCACAGGTGGAAATATATATTGTGCCGCCCTACAGTCAAAAATATCGTTATTTTTACTTACTCCATATCGCCCAGCTCTGAGCCAAAGTGCTGCTGTAGCTCATCAAGTGAGCAGTAAAGTATTTGACAGTAAGTAAAACGTGGACTTATATATTTAAAAGGACACCTGCCTTCATCATGCTTCAATTGGCATGTTTGATTAATTGGTTTATTATGTTCTGGATAAATCGATTAATTGTTTTGTCTATGAAATGTCATGTATGTACTGGTGCGCCTCTCGCGTGCAACTACCGGTAGTCATCATCATTTGTGGTAATTGTGTTCTATAGTCAGTACCACTAATTTTTATTGAATCATGGGCCCCCACCTATAAGCTTTTCTAGCTTCTTTGGGGGACCCATTCACTCTATCCAATTAATTAATCTTAATCTTGTACCCCCCCCAGCTGTATTATTTTAATGTTTCAAGTGGTATTGTGAATATAGAATAAAAGAAAGAATAAAAGAAATGTAAGAAAGAGAGTGAAAAATTTCATTTCATCATATTTCATATTATTATTTATCATTTGTTTGTTTTGTCCGACATAGGGTTGGGTACCATTTGGATATTTACGATTCCGATGCCGAACTGGTACTTTTAAAACGATTCAGATTCCTAACCGATTCTTGAACCGATCAAAGAAAGGCTCTTTTATGGAGTTTGTTTTTTAAATTGAAAATTATTTAAATTTAACGATATATTAATGTTTTAAAGTACTTAAATATATAATAAGTAAACCTAAGTCACATAACACATAACTACAGTAATTTAACAATAAATAACAGTTACACTATTAACAAGTAACAACTAAATAAATGTTGTTGAGTTGGTAACCAGCTTCAAACTTTAGCAGTTCTTATGCAGAGAAATGACCATATTTGCCTTCTCTGGCAAGATACTACATCTCTCCTGACTTATGGCATGTCCTGCACAGGAGAAAACTCTCTCAGATGGTGTCCAAGAGGCCTGTACACACCGGTAGGAGTTTGAAAGGCCAGACAATTTGGGGAGGCTGTCCTGCTTCCCCCACTACCAGGCTACAGGTCTTGTCCTGAACGATAGACTAGCAGAGCAAGTGTAATATGTTTACTAGCGATCACGTGGTGCAGTGAATGGTTAATATGCTTTTACGTCCGTTTTGATGACCCCATAGGGAAAATATGGCATTTTAAAAGTAGCCTACATTTACGGTAGCTAGCTAACGGTAGACTACAGAGAAAGTGTGATATTGTTACGTCCGTTTCGGAGCGTGTACAAAAAGCCGTCTATCAGCAGTGATAGTAGTAGAGCAGAGTGCATGGCGGAGAATAGCGCGAACACACGCTTCACACCGCGAGCAGGCACGTGCGCCACTCGGCAGAAAAGAGAGAAAGAAAAGAGAGTCTGCCGTTGTCCAGAGCGACAGAGGGAAAATATTTCAGTCGGAACCGAAATGAGGAACCGGAATTTGCATTCTAATCCGGTCCGAATACTACCGTTTGCGTAGGAACCGGTTACATAGTGGAACCGGGTTTCAGTACCCAACCCTAGTCCAACACCTATCCTATACCCAAAGGTATTTACAGCAACAAATTTACAATCGTACAAAGCAGCAAATGTACGAAGCTGGAACCAGAAAAAAGTTCGGCATTTGACTTAAACGATTATTCAGTTATCAGAATTGTTAAGAATGAATGTTCTGTCGATCGACTGCGGTGTAGCCTGTTAAAGGTGTAGTCACTACACCATTAACAGGCTGTTGTCAAAAGAAGTTGCCTTCTCAATTGTTTGACGATTATTGTGGTATAAGTGAGCATAATATGCATGTCAAGTTCATTTAATGTGTAAAACGTCAAGCATTTAGTAAGGCATACATAGACACCCACACGCACGCACACAGACATGAGCATGCACAAAAAGCAGCAATCTAGGCCCAGCTGACTGCTTGTGCAGTGTGACTGCGCTCTTGTGGGTATGACAGGGACAAAGATGTGTGTGGACACTTCCGCCTTTGCTCAGGGATCTGCTGTCACATCCCATTATCAGAGCGGTGCATTCACACCAGCCGCTGCCCCAGGACGGCTTACTAAGGGGGTGGCGAACCTCCTACGGGCCAACAGTGGTGCTTGAGTGAGAATCAGTGTCAATGTCACCGTTACAGGCTCTGCATAGTGAATACTCCTGTATTATTTAAAAGCCCAAACATTAAAATTGTTTCTGATTCATTATAAACTCTGTTTCTCGATTTATTTACAGGCCGAGGGGAGTACAGCCGATATGAATCCAGTTTAAATTGAGCAAAGGCAGAACTTGCACCCAGAGGGGCATAAAGAGACAAAAAACAAGACTGGTGCTGTATCAATATAATCTTTGCATGTTTGTGTATGCATAATAGGCCACGTTTTAATTTTTGCAACAAGCCTGTTCTCAAACAACCACTGAGCATTTGATGTTTAAAGGTCCAATGTGTAGGAATTTCTCCCATCTAGCGTTGAGATCATATACCTCAATCAACTCTCTCGCACCACGCAGTTCAAAGTACGTATTACAGCTACGGTAGCCTTTCACGTTTCAAAAAGTTGGTCTCTTTGGTCTCATTTTTCTTTTTCTGGGCGAAGAAGAAGACTCTGTTTCCTGAAATTTGGATTTTGAATACGTGTGGTCCTCCATGTTTCCTTCTTCAAACTTGCACGGGCCCGGGAAGCTACGATACCCATTAGCAGCATTAGCAGCACCTGTGAGTTTATCATGTGACCGCGAAAACGCAAATGGCGGAGTAGTATGTCCTGTATGTCCCTTACCGGCTAACGTATTTCAAGATGGCACAGGAATACGGAGCGTCTACCCCAGTTCATGCGAATGCAAATTGATGGTGATGGTAAATATTAATGATAAAGGACAAGTTGAACGGGAAACACAGATTTTGATAATGAACAACTAAACATGTTACATACTGGACCTTTAAAGCTACAGCCGGTAACTTTAAAAAAAAAAATAAAAATCATATTTACTAGTACTACATGAATCAGATAATCTGTGGAAATATAATGTTCCTCTGCCTCCTCCTGGTGCTCCTGATGGCACAAGGAAAACAACCAATCAGAGCCGAGGAGTCTCTAACACAGTGTCAATCACTGCCCCGTGAACTTCGATCAAACTGTCTGCAGCATTGATGAAATATGAATCAAGATTCTGTTACTACATTGCCCATTTCTTACCTCAAATGTTTTCAGAGTCTGATCGCAGCTCTGGAGCTGTTATTGACGCTGCATTAAAGACTCTGCCTCTGATTGCTTGTTTATCTTTCGGCACGGTGGAAACTTACAAATGCCATTAGAAGCACTAGGAGGAGGCAGAGGAATGTGATTTCTTTATAGGTTATCTGTCAGGATACAGTGACAGTTTAGCAAATATAAAACAAAGTTATTTTTTAGTGCTGTCAGTTAAACGCGTTATTAACAGCGTTAACGCAAACCCATTTTAACGGCGTAAATGTTTTTATTGCAAGATTAACGTTCTTTTTTGCATAGCAAACTTTGTAGTTTTTTTCACATGCTGTTGCAACAACTAGTAACGTTAGAAAAACTACAACACCACACCGGATCTAGCTAGACCGCAAACAAAACAACAGGCACTCCGCACACACTTGTTTGGGGTTGCGAGCCGGCCAAAGAGTAGCAGGCTAACGTTACGTTTTGAGTGGATGGCGAGCGCGTTACGCCGAAATGGATGCCAGTAAGATTCTGAATGGAAAGTTTACTTTTAAAAAGTTGCCAAATGGTTGCATTGACGAGACCAAAGTGATCTGTGTGTTTTGTCGTTGTGAACTGAGCTATCATCGCAGCACGTCCAGTCTGAAATACCACTTGATGGCTAAGCACACAGCTGATGTGAATTCTCCGCCCCCTTGTCAAAGCCAGGTGACAAAAGCACAAAGCAAGCCGATCCACTTTTCCATGTTGATAAGAGCGAATGAGAAAAAAAACAGGGGACTTGCTTGGCTGCACGTCACTCAGTCAGTCAACCAGTGCATAGGTTGTTGCTGGTGAAGTTGTTAGCGTAGATAATGAGCTAATTGGAGCTGGACGGATCTGCTGTGTGTGCTGGAAAATAAAAAGATCCCAGGAGACCTGAGCTTACCTCCAGTTGGGAGATGGTGGTGCAGTGTGTGTGTGTGTGTGTGTGTGCGCACGTTTGTGCGTGCGTGCTCTCAGAAAAGGTCAAAAGGGAAGAAAAAGGTTAAAGAACCAATTGTTAGACTGAAAGGAAATATGATGATGATGATGATGGTGATAACACTGGGAGCTGACACAGGGTTGTCAACATTACAGCCATTAATAACACGTCAACGCTTTTATATATTTAGTTGTATAATTTTGTACTAAAACACTAATCTAATTCTTCCACACTCACCACCTCAATGTTTATACTTGTTTACCTTTTCATACAACGGACTGTCCATTCATTGACAAACATTTACCAAGGTAGATTTTATTTAACAGATTTTCTTTTGTTGTGGAAATTAAGGTATATTTTTGTCTAGATTTTGATTTGACAAAATGTGCACTGAAATATACATGGTGGTCAACCTGAAAACTCTTTTTTAGTAAAGTTGATATGTCGGTGATATAACAACAGCAATGATATATCTTCACCTTGAACTAACTCCGCTCTGAATGTCAGCTATCCTTTGAGCAAAGCCTCATCAGCGCTCAGGGACCCAGACGGAGCTGACTGTAAACATGGCTGCACGAGCAGAGACCCAACTGTCTTCTGAGGGGTAATTATTATTATTAGCACTCTGAGCTGCAACGCGTCCCCACGAGATCTCCAGAACAATGAACATCCACATGGGTGCTGCGACAGGCGCTCATCTAGGTATCAGAGTGAGTCAGCTAGACGTTAATACCCAAGCTAATAATGGCTGCCAAGTGGAGCTAACACTGAGCTAATAGCAGCGGTGGGGGACAGGCAGGTGCCACCATGGGGACACGTCTTACTCAAACTTGGCTGTCCAGAGGCCTCGTCCTCAGGCTTTAATTAGTAGCCAGTGACAACAAGAAGGCTCTACAGAGGAAAAGCACCATGCCAAGCAAGTACACAAGGGCCTAAAAAGCACCATGCCAAGCAAGTACACAAGGGCCTAGTCAACAATAATAATTACCAGTCACCTAAACAATCAACCCCTAGTGCCAAATATTGTATATTCTATACTCCGTGTTAAGTTTTCTAGTAGGGCTGTCAAAAAATAAAAATTTTTAATTGAGATTAATCGCTGAATTTCTATAGTTAATTCTATTGATTAATCGCATGTTTTATCACATGATTAAAATTCTATTATTTTGCATTTCAGAACTGTTTGTACATATTAACAATGGAAAGCAATTCTTACCAGTGTATCTTGATTGGGACTGAAATTAATGCAATGAAAATTACTTTATGAACTTCACTTTAAGATTTGTATTTGTTTATTATTTATTTACTTTGTTTACTTATTTATTTAAGAAAAATGTGTAAATCTGTCATTATTGTACAATTCCTCCGAGTACTTAACTAAAAAACTAAAAATCCCTATCCTTACCAGTAGGGTTGGGTATCGTTTGGGTTTTTTCCGATACCGGTGCTAAAGCGATACTTTTAAAACGGTGCCGGTGCCTAAACAGTGCCTGAACCAGTACTTTTCAATAAAGTAAAAAAAAAAAAAAAAGAAGGGTAGTAAACAACAGTCGTTAATAATTAATAATGATGTAATAACTATAACTTATAACAATAACTTATTTCACCAGTAAATTGCTGTTGAACGAAAAAAAACAACCGCCAGATGGGAAAAGGGTATTTTACAATTACTGTGAATGCACCATGATGCTACCTGTTTTAAGTGAACACCACGTCTGTGTTGTTTAATTCCGACAACGGCAGCTGCCGTTTTGGTACCCAACCCTACTTGTGTGCAGTAATTTCTAAATAATTTTGATTACTCACTGATGTCCAGTGATCACCGGTTAATGAGACGGCGTTTGCACTTTGCAGCGGTTCCAGTTGGGCTGCTTTCTCCGTGGAGTACAGGCTGTGTGTATGTGGTCTTGTACGATGCTGAAAGGTATGCAGTTAGTTGCCACCCATTTCGCAAGAGCTGTAGTCATTTTTTGGGATTTGGTTACATCAACAGGTCGGTGAGTAGCACTCTCCAAAATAGTGCTTTGCCTGAGCAAAGAGCAAAGAGTAACTGTACTATGCTTAGTTCGTAGGTGGTAGCTCAAGCTTGACGTGCTTCGGTGATATTTTAATTCAGCTTTACACAATGTGCATATGACTTTTGACTTGTCTACGAGCCGTCCGGGAGTTTTAGAAAATAAAAAGCGCCATCAGGATTGTGTTGCTGCTGCTGCAGGGATGATGGAGTTGTTACAAGGAAGTATGGCAGCTTGATGATAAAGTAAAGGTGCGGCAAAGAGTCAAAATAGTAGCCTGTTAGGCACGACGCAAAGCCGAGTGAAGTGTAAAATAAATTAATAAATGGCGGCATGTGATTAAAAAAAATTAACGCGTTATGCTCTGCCTAGGGCTGCACAATTAATCAAATTTTAATCACGATCATGGCTTCCCGCAATCAAATTCACGTGATCGAGCGATATTTAAAATGATTCAATCCGTTCATAGAATGCTCTGTATCAAAGTTTTTTTTTCCAAAGCTCCGTAAACCATTGTCTGATCACGTGCCTCCATGAGCCAATCTGAGTTGTTCCCTGCCCCGCGCAGCTTAGTTTCTAGATGTAGACAGTCACAGAGGACAGAGTAACGTGAGGAAAATTCCACAACAGGTAGTAGTCGGTCACAAGTCGGTCCCGAGGTTTCCCAGTTTACCAGTAAACGCAACATTTCTGTCCCGTCGGTGTTGTTTTTCAGACAACACCAGTGACCATAGTGCTAGTTTGTGTCTGTTAGTGTCACGGGTCGGAAGTGGACGTTTTTATTTGAGCATGCTTTTATTGGATTGCTGTGTTTTTATTGTTTGCTGTGGTTTTATCTTTTTATTGCATGCTTTTATTCTGAAATGTGAGTGTTTTTAATGTTGGTCACTTCCGCCACTAAACATTTTTAACAGGCCTAATCAGGCAAATGACTTTCACCTGGGGGTGAGAAGGGGTTGATTGGCCATAGTATAAAAGGGCAGGACCTTAGAGGAGAGAGAGGACAGAGAAGAGAGGCATATGGGAAAAGCAGAGGCCATGGTTTGGGTGAACTTGAGGAAGGCCTGAGAGACATCCAGGAAGACGTGGAGATATGACAGAACACTCGGAACGAGTGGCGAAGCAGATGGGAGATTAGACAAAGACACAAAGGGAAACAACCTTAGAGCGGCCTGAAGCTACAGTGAAGCAAGCCAAACACCGAACGCTAGCGGAGAAAATGGGAGAGTGTGGAACTCTCCCTTCCGCGTAAGTCCCGTTTTTGAGACCGGTGTTAGGTGGGGATAAACGTGAAGAAGTGATAACAGTTGCTGAGGACGTGTTCCTGGCCGGAGGGTTTTCTGTTGCAGGTTATACCCGAGGAGGGCCGCATAAGGAGAGGAAACTGGTTGTCAGCAGAACCCTGTGGACTTTGTGAAGTCAAGACTCCCATTCTGTTTGGACTGTTTTAGTTGATTTTTAATTAGTTGGTTTTAGTTTTTTCTTAATTCCCTTTTTTTAGTACATTTTATAGTTTTATCCTTGTTAAAATAAATGTGGTTTCTTAACTTGTTTTATTCATTGTTTTAAAATACACCGTTTTTACTGCTCTCCCCCAGAACAAAGAACCTGTTTTTAATCTGTAATCTGTTGTAGTTTTAAAGAGGTCCTAGGCATCAACAAAACCTAGGTGGCGTTGTCAGCCCTTTTTACACCTATATTTATATATTTTATCATTTTTATATATTGAATATTTTAGCTTGAACGTATGCCCAAAAAGCCCCCCCCTTTATGACATTAGCTCATAGCTTTAGCGGCAGACTGTTGTACGTCCTGCTGTTGGAATCCTCTCCAGTGAAATACAGTCACACTACGCTGTTTAGCTGTCAGCATTTTGGCTGTGTTTAATCCAGTTACTACTGTAGCTAACGGTAGTCTAACGTTACCTGCTGTATAAAGTGTTATTAGTGTTTACTAGCGTGACATGCAGCAATTTTTCTGTTGCCTCTAACGTCTGTTTTGGAGCATCAGAGCGCAACGCAGACATTTCAGTGGCACCGTAATCCGCGTTGCTATTTCGTCCGGTAGATACCGGGCACTGATATTGGCACTGGATTTTAACGTGCGCCGTTAACGTGAACAGAAAATTGCGTTGCCTGTATTTTTTTTTCACAACAAATACGCATGTGTGGAAAGCGATCCGACAACAGCTGAAATGGCATACTGCTTCATAGTATCCTTCAACAAAGGAGGAATGTAGCACAATATGGCTGTGAAAGCAGTTATAATTAGCCTAAGTAACAATAAAATTTAGTTTTGGTTAAAATCAACAAATCGTGAAAATGAATTGTGATCTCAATATTGATCAAAATAATCGTGATTATCATTTTGGCCATAATCGTGCAGCCCTAGCTCAGCCCTTAATTGCATTTTGATTAATGTGTTAATGCTGACAGCCCTACTTTTTTTTTTTTTTTTTTTTTTTTTATCAATACAGATGGTATCCAAGTTCAACAACAACCAAGATGAACACAAATGTTTCAAAGTATGATGAAAGGGTTAAAATGATATTGACACATCTTTGGAAACTGTACTTATAACTGTATTACGCAATCCAGTTTGGCAGATAAACAACAATAGTGGTTTTAATTGTCTGGAATGTGTCAAGAGAGGTGTTGATTCAACTACATGGAAATGATTTGAGTCTGTAGTTTATAGTGTCAAAGGATAAGTCTGGTGATATTGTCAACAAACTATTCTATGATATCTAAAGTCTCTGTGCCATGGACCTCTATTCTCCAAAAACTCCATTGTGTCCAAAACCAAATAAACACATCAATGAGCCACCCCGTTGCACTGAGTGACATGTTCCTTCTTAAATACAGTAAGGAACCAATGAGATTGAGGCTGAGAGCCACAGAGAGGCTGGGGAAGTCAAATAGTATTGAGACGGAATAACCGGGTCTTGCCATATGCAATAACCAGCAGCACCCGTATATACAACAAATCATTTGTTGTATATACGGGCACTGCTGGTTATTTGTTACAAATGTATTGCAATTTGTGTGTTGTCTCTGCTTGTACAAGAGTTCAAACAGGCAGAAAAGGTAATATATGTATAAATGGACACACAAAAAAAGAAATGGCAGGTAATGTGAAAGGTAAAATAGGTTTCAGATGGACCAATGTATCTTGAAGCTGGTCTTTTTTTATGTGGTTACATTCACTGTTGCACTCTTGTTCCTACAATGAAACTTGATATGATGAAAAAGAGTTTATAAATAATGTGACTGTGTCACCTGTGAAATAACAACCTAATTTAATAATGTAACAAAAATTGACAAGGTAAAGCAAGGCTCTGTGACTCTGCATTTCCTTAGAAATTAGGCATTTAACCAGCTAATTGTTCATTTTGCACTCAATACCTCTTTTCTGCGCTGATGAACGTAGAAATGAGTGCATTGCAAGTGCAAATGTTTTAACGGCAATCTAGCAAAAATGAGGCAGAAGCCCATTATGCTTCCTCAAAATACATTTCAGGCCTTTACCAAGACACATTTTGTGTCCTCACTGATGGTCTAAGATGCAATTACCACATCCTATAAAACAGCACACATTTTCATATTTCATTGTCCCCAGTGTGTACAAGACTCAGTTGTGGAATTATTGACCTGCTATGCTCAACTGGCTGAGTGTAGTTTTAAATATGAATGCCACACGTCTTATGTGCATTACATTAGAACCCTCGCTGTCTTGTAATGTGGAAAAAGATGTTGTCTCAAGGACATCAAACATGTTTCAAACAAAAGTACACAGGACGGGGAAGTGACCCTGAGTGGTTTTTTTCTGAGTGTGCTTTAAATGTGAGATTCAAAAGCTGTGTGAATTTTCTAATCTCATATCTGCACACCCAGACAAAACAACTTGTATCGGAAAGTAAATTTACCAAGAAGGAAGAAAAGGACGAAAGAAGAAAGTCAGTTTGCTTTTGATTGATATGCAACATGGATTGATATGATGGATTTTTCACAAATACATAAAGCTTTTATCCAATGACATGTCGTAGCTTTCTCCTTCAGGTTAATACTTAGTTGTTAAGTACAGTTGGAGACTGGACCCTCTTTCCTTCCTCCTAATCTATTCATTTAATGTATTATTGTCTTATGTTGGTGTCTTGTGAACATCCAACAACCCTGGTTTAAACAGAAAAGTGTTAGTGGACATCCTGTCAGGATATTTTGCAGAGATATTTTTTATTCTCGACAGAATAGAAATATTCTAGCCTTCTAGATCTAAGGCCACACTTGAAACAACATGAAACAAAGATAACGTCAGCAGCAGCATCTGTGAAATGTTCCTGATTTGTGTAACTTTCTGTGTGTTTACTTCACTTAGCACCTTATTACATAGAGAACATATACACTTTACATACTGTGCATACACAGTACTATACTGACTGTGATGAAAGGGCGTACTATTGACAAAGCTCTCTGTTTGGAGAGCTTTCCCAATGCGGCTGTTGCTGATACACAGTATCTAAAACCGACCCAGGGGCTGATGGGAGTTCTCGGGGGAACCATTAGCGAGCGGATCGGCAATGTGGCGCGCAGGGAGCAAGCACAATTCATGGGAGAGCGCCAAAAGAACTCACAACACTCTAACAACACCTGTCACCCCTGTGCCTAATGAGAAACACAATTAGCAATTAACAGTGCGATCTGTCAGGGCTAATACCTGCCTCCACACACACACACACACACACACAGAGACGGAGGGGGGAGACCAGACCCCCTTCATCAGCACTTCCATGCAGGTATGATATGAGCCCAAACAAGTGGATCAATTAGACAGGTGATGTAATGTTGTGAAACTTAAGCTAATGCCTCGGTGACAGATTTCCTAAACAGCATCCTCACTACTGCACCACAGTGACTTTAAGACTGTGTGTTATCTTTTTCACATAGGAGGGAACTGAACTGCCTGCACTTGTTACTGGCCATAGACCATACATACTGGACTATTAAACTATGTGTACTTTGGTAAATTTGTCACACTGCAGTTTCCTGATAAATTTGGTGCTCTATTCTCCTGTAAAACAATTGCTGCCATGGGGATAAACAGCAGATGAACTGAAGTGAATATAAACAGCACAGGCAGTGCAATTCCCCAAATCAGCTATATTTGGATCCCGGTTAGCTGTTGCCTCATGGATGCCAACTTCCAAAGATCGATTCTAAGACAATATTGATCTTCACACCTTCTGGTATTTCTCACTGATTATCTCTGAGGGGACATTTGAGGACGCTACCAGCCATGTGCAGGTTTCAATCAACACCTCAAGGAAATAAAGAAAACCTTAATGCAAAAATGCAAAGCATCTGTTCATAATTAATGGTTAAGACATGCACATTTTTTTCTCAAGTGTAAAAATAGCCCATATATCATGTAAGCATTCAATACCTGCTTGTTCTCATGGAAGTGATTTTTTTTTTTTTTTTTAAATTGATATTACTACTTATGCTGCAGTGGAGAAATCTGCTAAAACTTCAATAGATTTCAACAAACTGGGAACACAATAAGGCTAGTGCTATGCCAGTGGAAGACTTCCATAATGTTGTCAGACACTTAGAATATTAATCTGAGCCGGTCAGTGGCAAAACGAGCACTTTTGTGAAGGTAAATACAAGCTGGACAATTTCCCTATTAACTTACATTGTAGCTTGTTTCGCCGCTGCCGTCTGCAGCGATCTTGCTTAATACTGGACCAATGTCAAAAATTGTTTTTCCCATCAGTCACTTAGACACAAAGACATAGGAAAATAAAGGTTGAAAAAAACGGTAGTTAACCTTAAAATGCCATTCTATTTTAAAAACTTTTGCATTCAGATATGAAATCTAATAAACTGTCTCTCTAACACACATCTCGTCTCACACACACCAGCATAAACATTTGCTGTGTTCTAATTGGATTACACCAGTGTGTGTGTGTGTGTGTGTGTGTGTGTGGGATAATGCAGCATAGTAATTGTGTCAGCCTTGTTGGTCAGTGGGGAATTGAAGTGTTAAATCCAATTCTGAATTTGTATCTCTTGTACAGAGGAGGGGGATATGGAGCGCAAGTACCAACCATATGTCACCGTCCCCAATTCAGAGGGATTGAATATGGATGAAAAACAACTCAGGGTCCTGGCGTCACCACTGACAGCAGGTTTACACTGTGACGGTGTAAGCTTATTTGTTATCAGGGAGAAAGTGGAGCTGTAGACACAAGCACTGCAAAACTATCATTAAAAGGTCCAGTGTGTGGGAATTTCTCCCATCTAGCATTGAGATCATATATCGCAATCAACTCTCTCGCATCACGCAGTTCAAAGTACGTATTGCAGCTACGGTAGCCTTCATGCTTCAAAAAGCCGGTCTCTTGCTCTTTTCAATATCCTTTTTCTTTCTTGGGCGAAGAAGAAGAAGACTCCTGTTCCTGAAATTTGGATTTTGAATACATGTGGTTCTCCATGTTTCCTTCTTCAAACTTGCCGGGGCCGTGAAGCTACGATACCCATTAGCAGCATTAGCAGCACCTGGGAGTTTATCATGCGACAGCGAAAACGCAAAAGGCGGAGCAGTATGTCCTGTATGTCCCTTACCAGCTAACGTATTTCAAGATGGCGCATGAATATGGAGCGTCTACCCCAGTTCATGCAAACGCAAATGTAAAATTTTAAGCCAATAGGAATACTTGGAATTGATGGTGGGCGTAAATATTCATGAAAAAGGACAAGTTTGTGAACGGGCAACACAGATATTACAACTAAACATGTTACAGATAAAAGTGAGTAAGCGGCGTTGACCTTCTAGATTCCCTTCTACTGTAGTACTCAGTACAGGCTGCTTCAGACAAGAGGACCACCAAAAAGGAAACATTCTCAACGTTGCCTGTGTATTTAGAGCTGAAACCAATCAATCGATTAGCTGACTGACAGAAAAATAAACAGCAATTACTTTGATAAACAATTAATCAGTAAAGTATTTTTTCAAGCAAAACACTACGTAGATCCACCTTCTCACTTGTGAGGTTTTGCTACTTTTCATTGTCTTATGTGATAGTAGCAACATATCTTTGGGTTTTGGACTGTTGGTCGGACAAAACAGGCAATGTGGCATTTTTTTCAAAAATGTTTGAGAAAATAATCAATAATTTAATGAATCGTTAGTTGCGGTCCTACATGAATTGGTGTTACCTTTTGATGGAGATCTGCTTATATGTGTATAAGGATGTTACCAACGGCAATGTCACAGAGCTGTGTGACTGCAGGGAATAAAAGACATTACAGTTATAGATATGTTCATATGAGTTGTGTCTAAACTTAACATTTCACTGAGTCACTTTCTTTCAGTTGTTTCCTCATTGTAATCCAGGCTGGATGTGCCAAGTTATAATGATTCCAAAATTATGACAGTGGTCTCATGTGAATGATGTAAGATTTAATTACTGTCATGGCAACAGTTCAAATTGAAGCACTGGAATATGTTGCATATGTGTGTGTGGTCCAGGTCATGTAATGTTACTAAAAGAAAATCTTAAAATATCACATCGGTCTGATGGGAAAAACTGAATTGAAATACAGTGTGGAAAAATATAAGTCTTACTTTAGACACTTAGCTATGTATGTCTCTTTAAATGATAATATGTTACGTGTTATTAGAAAGTCTAATCTAAGATTCCTTGAATTAACACAGGGAGTGGGTAACTGATAATTGAATTAAATAATCTGCCAAGTATATTCTAACAATACATTATCACACAAACTTACTGTTACTTTCTACTGCTTCATGCTATAGCCAATTCATGAAAGCTTTGTCTTTTTCACAGTATGCCAGCACACGTCAATCAAACGGCATACCTCCCCGTTTGATTGACAGGGGATCTCTGGGGAACTGCGGTGCAGAAACACGACAGCAATCAACACCTAGCACCAAACACGTTGCTGTATAAACAAAACATGAATCTTGTGAGTTACCACTTTAAGTGAATAACAAAAGGTGTTAATAACAATATCTTTTTTTTTCTTATATTCACTGTTCTCTTTATGCTTTGCAGACATGAAACGATGAACACAGCCCCAACAAGTGTTGATAATAGTCAATACAAGCAGGACAGATTTTGACTTAACTGCTACGTCTCCACAGCAGCCCTAATGTTTACAGAGTACAGCTACTAGTAACTGAATATGCACTACCTTGCTCAAAGGCACCTCTAGACCCCATTAGCACCCACAATGGACAAAGCCTGATGTTGCTCACTTGTGTTTTGACTTAAACAACATTTGCTTTATTGCACGTGTCTGTTAGCAGTAATGCCTCAGGAAATGTAAGCATATATTCTATAGCATCCCCTGGGTAGCATTGCCGTGTCCAAATCATTTTCCCCTGCAGCTTCACTTCTTCTTTGACATATTCTGCTGAATTTCTACCCGAGAGAGTCATATATAGTCTCTATAAACTGATCTGCAATTAATGTATCACATATACAGTATGTAAATTGTTTTATGGGGTTTACTGGGCTTTATGTTGTCCTTCCCTTTACAGAAGTTATTATTCTCAGACACTGTCTCCTCTTACCATTACTGAGATATTTCTGCCATTTTGGTTGATCTATTGCTCCGCCTGGTTTTCTCAACAACCCGCGAAAAGCATCATATCTTGTGAAAATGCCAGGCTAACCTTAGCGGTGTCAGCTTGCCGTGAGAAATTGCTCCGTTGTGCCTAATACTGCCTCTTAAAAAGACAAAAACTGCCCTTTGTTTCCAGTCGATTAATGTATAAAGAAAAGGTGACACTGCTGAAAGTAGTGGCACTGTGGCATTTTTATCAAATGTGGCTATTGTTGTGAATTTTTAATATACTTAGCAGTCTTACTTGAGGCTTATGGAGTCAATAAATCAGTTAAAAAGTCTGTTAAGTATTCCCGTGACTATGAAAGTCTACAATAGGGCCCTACTTTTTACAAACAAGATTAACAAAGAGTTAAAAAAAACAAAACGGCATGAACCTTAGCATTTGGTAACAACAAACCATTGCTGTTGACATGCAACAGCCTCCTGCTACCAGTGCCATACTACAGCTTCTGATAAAAAGTATAGCTACTAATCAGTTGTATTTACAGAAAGACAGGGATGGTTAGAAGAACAAATACCAAGGAAAGCAACAAGATGACGGCATGTCAAATGAATTCTCTTGAAATTGTTATACACTCCCTGTTGCTTTGGGTTCAGTTTTATGTTTATAAATCATGATTGACAATGACGATTTGTCAAAAGCCCTTTCATATAGCGACTACTGAGGGCACATTTCCTGCACAGTGTTTCACAGATAGGAGGCTCCACCAGCATGTTTGTGACGAGTCAAATACAAATGGCAAACATAGGTCTAATTCTAGTAGGTTGAAAAATGTGTGTGAATGTTTGTGCACAAGTGTATTCATATGAGTGTGAGCAAAGTTTGCTTTTGTAATTGCCCTGCTCCTGCAGACTGTTAGACAGGTAAACAGCAGTGTGGTCTTGCTCTTCAATGTGCCAGAAACTCTAACAAGCAATGATTAACCAGAGGCAAGGCCGAGTCAAACCGCAACTTCTATGTCAAGAGCAAAGCACAAGTGAAACCTTGCTTATATTCTGTCAGAGATGATAAAAGACAGGTAGGGCAGAGAAAATGACCATTTCAACCAAGCAATGGAGAAAAGAAAATGGCAAACAAAAAAAAGATGTCTTTACTCATTGTAGTCAAGGCGCAACAGGCATTTGCTGGAATCCTTCTAAATAGAGGTAGACTTATAGTGGATTTTTAAAGGCTGATATGAGAACGATAGTTTGGAGCAGGAAAAAGCTGATAGCTGGTTAATTGGCTGATACACCGAACTTGTATTTATGCTTTGGTTTTTGAGAATTTTTATAATTGAACTTTACCAAACCAAAGTGAAAAGGCCCAGCTATGTTTTGCATTTAAAGGTGCCCTGCTACACGTATTTCATTACTTTGTGGTAATGTCTGAAGTTGTACCATGGATTTTTGTGGAAACAATGCCTTGGTTACCTTGTTTCAAGCCATTCTAGCGTGGTATAGAAAGCCTATAGGAAGACTCAGCTTGATTTCTGTCAGTTCTCATTAATATTCAACAAGCTAAGCTGTTTGAACCTGATTGGCTAACAGCTAGCCAATGAGAGCCTGGCTGTCAGAATCCTTTACCCAGCCCAACTCGGCGAGCTAATGAATAGTAATGAGCTCAGGCAATATGATGTCAGACTGACCAGCTTTTGTAATTGGCTGCTTATTTCTTTTCAGTGGCTAGAGCTGACAGAGGAGGTAGCAGTTTCACATTCACAACATAACACAAACACATATGGACCTAACATATTTCAAAAAGGCAAGATAAAAACGGTTTTGTATGGCAGGGCACCTTTTAGTTTTGATTTAATCTTTATGTGGGAAGAGACAATTTCCTGAAGTTGAAAGTGAGAATGTCAATTATTTATTTACAAATCTTGCTTTAAGAAAGTTCAACCTTTTCTGACCAGCAACTATTAGTTAAGTAAGCTCGTTCTTTTTCCGAGATGCCCTGCTTCACACCTGGGAGCTGCCCAGTACAACCACAGTCCTCTGCTGCTGGCCACTCAGCAGCTCCACTCAAGTAAGTGCCTTTATCAACGGCACGTGTGCTATAATTGCTGAGGGAGAGCGGAGCGTTGCTCATTTACTTTCCCTGCATAGATCCTCGCGGCTGGTCAGGGGATCTGAACCCGGAGGCTACTGATCACATATTTTAGGGCTATTCAAGTGTAAAAGGGTTTCTAACAGTGTCCTACAGGACAGCAGAGATGCTCACAAGTCTCTGAGCTAAAGTCCAAATCAAATCTCAAGTCTCTGAGATAGAGTGTTTAAAGCCAAAACTTCTGATGAATGGCACAGCAGCTGCCGGGGGTTCAACATGTTTGTTGTCCTCTCTTACGTGTGGCCGTGTGCAGCAGATGCGTTATGTATTACGTAGATAGGTTAGAGGTTAGGTTTGGGCTACGACTTAGCCTTCTGAAGGGCTATTGAGGCCCCACCCACTGCACAGATCATTTCTAGAATCCAACATTCAACAGAAACATGTCCTGACTGTCATGGTGATTAAATTTGACATTCCAGTGGATATTTGAAAGTTAGATCACCCCAATTTTCTATAAAACCAAAAATCATTGGAAGGCCAGCAATGTCATTAAATTATTTATCCATAGACAGAGAGTGTGGCCACCATAAAACCAAACACAACTGCATAGTTGTATTTCTTTCTGTCTTTTTTTCATCCATTCCAGTCAAAAATGACTAGCAAATATACAGTATATTTATTCCTAGGATTTCTAAAACTACTAAATTGAATATCACTAACTACAGTAACTACAGTATATCAGGAAGCTCAGTGTGTCAGTTCCTCCACCATCATTATCTCTCATCTCTTGGCAAACTTGGGCCATATTTATCAAGTCTGCAGCAGTTCTATACCATCAACACCCGTCTCTGCACTGCTCCCCTTGCACTCTCTCTCATCTTCCCCCCTCCTTGTCTCTTTCCAGCCTTTCTCTCCTCTTCTTCCTGCCCAAGAGAGGAGACACGGCCATAAATCTCAGAGTAGCTAATGAACTGCATTTAACAATAAAATGCACTGGAAATGGAACATTTCATTTACAAGAAGATCAATGGCAGTGACAAACACTCTTCTCGGAGCGACTAGTTAGCGGGATGATGTTCCGCAGGCAATCCTATCAATCACCACACTCCGACGCTGAGATCAATCAAAGAAGGAAAAGGAAGAAGGAAGAAAAAGACTTGAAGCTTTTCTCTTCATACTGTATTCATGGTCTTTATTTAAATAGGGCTACTAATCACTCATTGGGAAATCCACCTTCTTGTCCCCTTATTTCTTGTACATTTATTCTCTCTTTTTCTTTATATCCCATTCTGTTTCTCCCTCTTTCTCCCTCTAACCCTCCGAGCACTGGTGAAGGCAGTTGAGAGGCAAGAGGAGGAGAGTGAGTGATAACCATCCGGGGAGTCAAGTGCTCCATCACCGCCGTCCCCATCTGCGACCCGACAAGTTCATAATGCCAGGCATCTGCTTTCATTTATAAAGGCCTCACTTAGCCCTCACACACACTCACAGTCTCTCCAGTTCCTTTGCTACACCCCCCCCTCCCCCGCCCTCTCTCGTCACTCTTTTTCTCCCCATCCGGCTGGCTGAGAGGGAAAGCGCCTCTTGTCCCCCGCCTCACCTAATCCTCCTCAT
Source organism: Perca flavescens (assembly GCF_004354835.1). NCBI lineage: Eukaryota > Metazoa > Chordata > Actinopteri > Perciformes > Percidae > Perca > Perca flavescens. Next base: position 10,841,356 of record NC_041336.1, on the reverse strand, counting down.
CTCCTCCTTCTTTTCTGCTCAAGCCCTCTCAGTTTGTTGTCCTCCACAGTTGAATCCATTTCTCTCCCTCTAGTTCTCCAATCGTGTCCGCTCACCACCCTCCCACTCAAATGCAAGAAACAAAGTAGCATAGTTGACAGTGAGTAAGAGTCCTGTTTTACAAATTTCACTTTAATTAGAAAGATACGCAAAATATTTCATGTAAAAAGTGCCAAAAGTTAAGACATATTAATGAAAAAAAAACTTTGAATAGATTTAATATGAATTTCAGTTATTGTAGAAAATTCTCAAAAAGGAAAATGAAAATCAACTTTTTTGGTGTTCAACTTACATTATTATGAGTCCATTTTAACTTGTGTTTTATAATTTCTTAAACTCTAAAAAAAATTTATATTAAATTTCTATTTTAGAAAATGACTGTTGCATAAAGACACAGACCATATTATATTTTATATGTTTAATAGAGCTAAACAACATAAAATGATGCCACAATTTTGATAATCAGTAAATCGTTTGCTGTTTAATCAAGGAAAAATTATATTCTTGGGCAATGATCTGGTGCTTCTGCATGTTTTATATTTATTTTAAATTGAATGTCTTTGGATTTTGTACTGTTGATCAAGAGAATGCTTGATGAAAATGTTTCACATAATCAACAGGATAAATGCTTATGACAGCATTGTTGCAGCTGTAATTTTTACTCTAGTTCTGCACGGTAATGACAACTTGAGTCCATGTACTGTATCTTGAGTTAGCTGTCAATCAACAACATTCAGTGCACAAAACATGCAGTCACTGCAGCGGTGTGCAACTGTGAATTGAGAGGTCAGACAGGCTTTCAGTAGATTAATCATATAATCCAAATGTCAGTTTTAGTTAGAGACTACTCATTATCTCCTGTAAACATATACTGCAATGTTCAAGTTTGACAGAGGAAACATGTGCAACCATTAGGTGGTGCACTTCTCTCACGTTGCATGCGAGGGACCTCAGAAGAAGACAAAAAAGAAAGAGAGAGAAGAAAAACTTGCTTTGCCCATTATGAACTAAATTTTCTGAAATGGGTTTTTATCATGAAAAATAAAATGCAACATCTGTTGTAAATATATTTGGATACATTAGTTTGTCCTCTGAGGGCTGCATGGAAATCACAGGCAGTTTGTGTGTGTGTATGTGTGTTTGCACGTGAGCGCATGCACTCATTTGTGTGTGTGTGTGTGTGTGTGTGTGTGTGTGTTTTTCATTTAGCTATGCAATGAAGTGGCCACACAGAGTTTTAAGCAACAGACAGAACAGAGCATTGGACTGAAGAGTGGACTTCTCTTTTCCAGAAGGCTTTTGTTAAACACCTCATAAAATACCTTCGATGGAGTGCTTCAGCATTTAATCTCTGTATGAAACAGTGAAATGGGCAAATGCAGCAATAAGGGAGACTGATCTGAATGTAAAAAAGAAAAAACTTGAAAAAATAGATATAAATACAAAGGCTTGTTGCTTTTGACAAGAAAACTATCCTGATAGGATTTTCATTCAGCAATAACTATTTAGTGTAAAGGACTATGCTAAGTTTCAATCCTTTTGGCTTCACTTCTATACTAAAATACATCATGTAAACATCAATGCATTTACTCAGAGTCTCAGTAATGAGACATGTTTTAACTGTTACCTTACCTAATGATACTATTTAGATACAAATCCTAAATGGGAACTATAATGCAGTGGTTACTACAATGCAAGGTTGTAATCTATGGGAATTATTTTCACTCTTTGACCAGTGTAATTAAAAATACCATAAATAAACCTGAGTGGAAAGAGAGATTTATAAAAAATAAAAATTTCACATTTAAGTTTTTACACAATTAAACAATGGAAACAGACTTAACGAATAATACAACTTGATGAAAGCAGTGTTACACTCCAAGGATAACAAACAATATTTTATTGCTTTTGTAATGCCTTTTTACATTTAATTTATGTTTGACAAAATGTTTTTGTTGGGCTTTGTATCCTAACTTAGTACTGAAAGATTATTGTATGAGTAGGTAACATTAGGCTTAAAGGGCTTTTGAAGCAGATATTTTTCATGTGAAAGAAGGATATATTCAATGTTGTTTCATAAATTTGTGCACATTGAAAGATAGTGTAATGAAGGGATGAATGCCTTTCTTTTTTTTTATAATGAAGAGGTCTTTGTTTCCCTGTCACAAAAGGTGAAACAACAAAACATCAGCATCAGCTATCGGCCAAATTGTTTTTCTTAAACATTATCGGTGCATCCCTACTGTTCGTCTTTCTGTCTGTCAACAGGATTACGGACAAAATATACTGGCCCAATTTTCATGAAACTTGGTAGAAAGGGCCAATCATGGGCCAAGCAAGAACCCATTACATTTTGAAGCGGATCCAAATCACGAAGTGGATACACGGAATATGTTTCACTTTGGACAACGCTGCGAGATAGGGCAAGGCCCTGGCGGAGGTCTGCTGTCTTCAAGTGCCCTTCTAGTGGTGTATAAAACATGGGAGGAAGTGCTGCTTGCATCTGCCAGTAATGGAACTCAAAGCAGGGGCTCCTGACTCACAGGAAGTCATCATATTGGACAGAAACACATTGCCAATGTTGGTGAAAATAAGTCGGTATGTAAGAGCCATCTAGTCTTTGTAGGTTTTCAATAATGAGCTTAAGAGCCCTGTCAATGTCAAAAACTAGTGACAACTATCTCCTTATTCTCTGACATTTTATATATTAAAGCATTGATGAATCAATCAAGAAAATAATCAGTAACAGATTAACTGATAATGAAAGCCATTGGACGAAGCTCTACAATTAATTTATTTTTAATGGAGCCATCATTTTTGAAATGTCCATCAAGACACCTATAAGATATTATCTATTAAAAACAATAAGAAAATAATGAAACTTTAATAATGAGAACGTGTAGGATAAGTAGGTTTCAAAGCAATAGTATTTATGAATGCTTTAATCATTCAAACCAGACTTAAACCATGTTGAAATGCTGGTTAACTCAACAACAACAACACAGTACAGACAAAGTTTAAGTTACCAAAGTTAATCCTCATAGCTGTATGCGTCACTGTAATTGATCCCATATTGTATCGCAAAACTTGTTAATGTTTTGGTATTTTTCACTGTCTCTGCTGCAGCCGTTCACCGGGGGCTACGCGTCCTTGTGACAGTGTTGTTGACAGTTGACAGCTCCCTCCCTCCGTGCTACCGTCTCCCCCCAGCTGGCTGGCTCTAATGCTAATGGTCGCCCTCAGTAGGAGCTGGCGGGTCGCGGGTGCCTTTGCCGTCATCATTAAGCACCATTGGTTTAATGAACGCGGCATTTAGAAGCGTTTGGACCTTCATGCTCCACCGCCTCATTAAGTGGAAAGCAAACTAATATGGGGAGCAACCTAGAGCTCACCTCCAGAGTTGTGTGTGAGAGAGAGAGAGAGAGAGAGAGAGAGAGAGAGAGAGAGAGAGAGAGAGAGAGAGAGAGAACACACACAAACACTCACACTTGGTTTCTGAAGGAGGCCTTTGATAGAAAGGGCTTGAACCACGTTGTAAAAGATAAGAGAACAGCAGTTGTGACAGCTTTGAACATGTAATTGCAGCAGCAACGCTAGCAGTTCTAATTGTGATACTAGCAGTAGTAACAACCATCACTGGTGGAAATTTTAGTATCTTAAGCTTGTGTATTGGTAGAAGTATCAGTAATAACCGTAGTTAAAGGGTTAGGGACTGCTGAGGAGTGTGTAACTTAAGTAAATGATGATACATAGGATCCGGATTAGTGGCCAAAACTATTTGTCAATTAACGGATTATTTTAACGATAGAAAACCACCAAATATTTTGAGGTTTGAGTAATTGTTGAAATCAGTAATAGACAATATCTGCTGCTTTTCTGGGTTTTTTGTCACTGCAGATTGTATATCAAAGATATTTGATTGGACACCTTCAAACAGGACATTGTCATGAGGCATTTTGCAAAAGTTCTGACATTTTGATTTTGATATACATTTAAAAAAAAAAAAAAAAATAAAAAAGGTCAAGATTGGGGCTTCACGTTATCATTGCATTTTTTGGCATTGTATAGATGTTTTATTTTTCTTTGCAGTTGCTTTTAAAATCGGTTTTGGTTAAGTGTATCTTAATACAATACTCACATGCCATATGTCCCCCATTTCTTAGAGTGTAGTCACTCCATTAAAGTATTGCTTCGCAGCCAGTAAGTAGAGGAGGAAAGACAGCAGCGACCCCTAACTCTTTTCAAATTATTGTATTAAGATAAATGTGAAAAAAAATCACGAACCTATCCTTTAACCCGTGGTTATAGGTCAGTTTCACCATTGAGATAGTAAAAGTTTTAGCCAGAAATTTGTTTAAGGTGTCCTGTTATACAACCTGCAAAACTAGCATTTACCATGGCCTATACATAGAAATATTCTGGTCTAACGAGGCTAATCTGAAACTGAATAGCACTATGGTGAATAAAGTATGATTTTATTTTATAAAAAATATAAACCTGCAAAGAACCAGCCTACATATAACATTCAAAATCCATACACACACCCCAGATTTCAGTCATGACCCAGTTTCAGTCTACAGTCTATGGCTTTCAGAGAAGCAGTAAATAAGGGAGACTTCTCAACCTGCCACCCACTCCCTCAGGTGGCTGTGCCAAAATCTGCCCACACCTTGCCATCCATCCTGCCATTTTGTCCATCCACACATCCCCTCCTGCTCCTCCTCTTCCTGCCTCCTCTTCGTTCCTCATCTCCTGGTCCCTAGGGTGGGCCTGGGTGGAGATAATTCCCTCTCTACACAGGAACAATTTAGGGCTCGGCTCAAGGCTTTATGGTCAGAGGAGCAGCTGCTTCTGCCATTTCTGGGTCCATAACTGTCTGAAATGACAACGTGGGGGGTAGAAGAGCATCCTGAGCCACTCCTCCTGATTCTATACAAGAACCATAATTCTTTCCCGCCTATTCAGCATATATCACACACGTCTGTAAGACAACTATAAACAGATAACGTCACAGAGTACTTGATGTCTTTGTGACAGATTGGAGTTGCAGTCAGGCCATAAACATATCTTGCAAGCAGATGCTGAAGTGGCCAAAATAATTAGGTTGTTTGAGATAACCTGAGTGGGCGGAACCTAAGAATGACAGAAACAACAGACTAAATTTAGTCCAAAGAAAGAGACAACAGGTAAGAAAGGGGAAAAACTGGATCCAATGCAGACACAAGTATAATGTCTGGAAGTAAAACACTTACACTCTACAGGCTAGAGTCAACTCAACAGAAAGTTGTATTCAGCTCACAAAAAACATCTTAAAATTCTGCTACACACACTGCTAATGACAGGCAGAAGCTGAGGTGATTACTCTTCTTAGAAAACTAATAATACAATCTGCAGCTTAAAGGTGTCCTGTGGAGTTTTCTGGTCACCAAACAAAAGTTATGTTTACATTCAGTCTTACTCATTGAGTGTATCCTTGAGCTCCAACAAATGTGTTAAATGCATTTCCTTTCTCATAAAAACATTTGTAAAGCTGAAAAGTAGAAGTATTTTAAATCCAGCATCTTTAATTCTTCCCTACCTTGGCTGGCGCAGTTAGAACGTTAGAAGTGGAAATAAACCTAACCTATAGCATTGTTATATTATCCAAGAGACTCCTGTGATTCTGTGTTAAGGATCATTGAGGAGATGATTCAAAGAAAAGTATGAAATGGGAACAATGATTATGTGTTAGAATTCAACAGAAACACATCCCGTGAGCGTTAGCCATTGGTGTGCTGTTAAAGCCTCGGGGAAGCAGTCAATGTGTTATGTATGCTAAAATGAGAATTTATTCAAAAATGTGTAAACAGTAGTAGATACTGTTTATATATATATATATATATATATATATATATATATATATATATATATATATATATATACAGTATATATATATATATATATACTGTATGTACAGTACAGGCCAAAAGTTTGGACACACTTTCTCATTCAATGCGTTTCCTTTTTATTTTCATGACTATTTACATTGTAGATTCTCACTGAAGGCATCAAAACTATGAATGAACACATATGGAATTATGTACTTAACAAAAAAGTGTGAAATAACTGAAAACATGTCTTATATTTTAGATTCTTCAAAGTAGCCACCCTTTGCTTTTTTATTAATAATGGAAAAACTTCCACTAATTAACCATGACCAAGCACACCTGTGAAGTGAAAACCATTTCAGGTGACTACCTCATGAAGCTCATTGAGAGAACACCAAGGGTTTGCAGAGTTATCAAAAAAAGCAAAGGGTGGCTACTTTGAAGAATCTAAAATATAAGACATGTTTTCAGTTATTTCACACTTTTTTGTTAAGTACATAATTCCATATGTGCTCATTCATAGTTTTGATGCCTTCAGTGAAAATCTACAATGTAAATAGTCATGAAAATAAAGAAACACATTGAATGAGAAGGTGTGTCCAAACTTTTGGCCTGTACTGTATATATATATATATATATATAGACGGGAAAACCCCAGAAACATTTGTCAGACTATTGGACGAATGGAGAAGAGATCCAATCAGAACTACTCTTTTTGTGGGACAAGTTGGGAAGAAATCCAATCAGAGCGAATCTTTGAGGGTAGGTTGATCTATGCAGAAGCAGCAGAGCCATTTTAAAATGCTGCGGCAAATGCAGGTGCAACAGCTAAACAAACGCAGCAGTTACACAGGAGGAGAAGAAAGCCGAGTTTGCAGAACTTCGCAAAGTTTCGAGGACGTTTTCACAACTTTTAGGTTATTATTATATTTAGTTGTGTTTAGCTGCACAGTCTTAGTTACACAGCTTTGGCTGATTTCAGTTGACTTCGCTCGTTAGCAACACGCTAACGTTTTGCAGTGCACCCGGTCTGAGGGCAATGACATGTCTCATGAACAACAGAAATGTCAGAGCTAGGTCTAGGACGTAAACAAAGAATTGACATCTCTTTTTGACCTTATATTTTGCTGGGGGTCCAATTTCTTCAGTGTCTTTATTTTCTATGTCCATATATATGAGGGAGCAAGGCATATAATATGTAGAGACGGAAACTCGTCCTCTATAAAAAAAAATTTAAAAAAACGCGTCTAAAAAATATACATTTATGAACTACTGCTCTTAACTGAAACCATTCAATGAGTCACTGTCATTTGCAAAAACGAACAGTTGTACACTTTGCATTAAAAGCGAGCAGTGGAAGTTAATAAGGACATTTATATTTTAGCCCATGAGAGAGAGGGAGAAGAATAGAGTGAAAGACATATTTACGCATTATATTCTAGCGTTGTAGAAAATTGATCTTCATGGTAAATTTCCTGAGTAACATTATCTTCTGCTTACTTTTAAGGCAAAGAGTACAACTGTTAATTTGTGCCAATGATTAGTAGCCTAATCCTTGAATTGTATGATTATGACGGCTTCAATTCAGAGCAGTGGTCAGTTAATGTATATGTTTCGGTCCGTGATCGTCTGCTACGCTTTCTCTCGCTGTTTCATTACAGCGGCCGTGTTTCTTTTCTTTTCATACAAATAATGCGTTTCACGTATCCTACTTCCACAAGAAGCTGCTGCTCACTCTGTATAAAGTATGTACAATGTGTATTCTCCATGTTGGCATCAGTAAATCTGTGATCAACCTTGGCGTCTTTTGAGGAAAGCCGTGGCAGGCGTCTATCTGAATTAATTCAGCCTGGCTCGACCTAGTCGCTCCTCCTCAGCCTGGCTCGGCCTTCGTGAAACGCACCAAGCCAGGATGCACAGATTAGACTAGGTCAAAGCCTCGCTTTATCAGTTATCCTGGATTTATATATTCTGCTTTTGTGAAACAGGCTCCAGGTCACACTTCACATATGACAACAAGGACAACAAGACTGCCTGTAAACCGTGTGGAGCAAAAATCGCTGGGAAAAACACCACCAACTTGAAGCGACATTTACAGACTACTCATCCAGAAATACATGCGAATGTAAGCATAAACGGTAAGGTTATTTTATCAGATAAACCACCGTGTTTTCGCTAAACTTGGAATAAAATAGAAGCTAAATGAAACCACCTCTGAACCACTGTAGATTTAGTCGACTAAAATCTGCTAATATTTGGTCTACTAAAACTAGACTAGGACTAAAAGATTTCAGATGACTAAAATATGACTAAAACTAAATGGTGTGTTATTCAAAAGACTAAGACTAAATCAGAATTTGCTGTCAAAATTAACACTGCTTGGAACAACTGCATTCTTTAAAAAAAAAAAAAAAAAAAAAAACACATTCTTCTCTGGCTTCACTCAAAGTGAAGTTTAAATCGTCCAAAATAATTGTTTCTCACTCCAGAGACATGCTTGTATTAACATTTAAGCTCAGATCAGAGACTGGTGTGGGCATCTGTGCTTCAATGTGCATGTGTGTAAAGTGTGCTTGCATGCATGCATGTACAGTAGGCTACATGTCTCTGTATGACAGAGTGAGAGAGTGATGGAGAAAGAGCGAGAGCTGTGAAAAAGAGAACTGAATGAGTGGGAAGTGCAGAGTGAAAAAATAGCTTGGTCTTTGGCTGTCATCTGAAGTGTTGATAAGCGATACTGAGGTAGGTGTGAATGGTGTTAACAGGGTGCCCTAGAGAGGCTAATGGCTTAAATGGAGAGTCTAGTCATTATGGAGACCCTCGGAATGATTAGAGAAAACAGTGAAATGATAATACACAACTAGTGATTCTGCAGACCTCATCCAACTATCCCCAAAATACTTTAAGACTGCTCAACAGTATTCATAAAAGGGAATTCCACAGCTATTTACATAAAGGTAATACAAATACATCTCCAGAATCACATGTGTTATCAAGGGAACAGGGTTTAAGTAACTGCACTTACACACTGTGTGCAAGAGACTTTTATTTTGAAATCCAGCACAAGATTTATTTACATTAGAAAACACTGGGACTTCCCATACATGGCTCTGAATCAGAGGTGAAATTGAATCAACAATCATCATAGTTGTGAGTAAAGTACAGTCCAGAAGGGCTGTCCAAAAGGAAAAATAAAACCTGATATTGAGGAAAAAAATAAATATTGAATGAATTTATAGATGAAAAATAACTCTAGAAACTATTTAGCCCTTTATTGATGTCTTTATTGATTTTTTAGCTTTATTTTCTCATTAGTTCCCTGTTTCAGTTAATTCAAAGATTGATTGATTAATTTTGATTAATTCATTCATCAACATGTCAGCATTACATGTTTGAGAAAATAAGTCATTAAAGGAAACTAATAAAAAGTGCAGCCTCAAGTTGTAAACAAACTCCAGCACACTATCTAACTTGCAACAACAAATTGAATGCCAACGTTTCGGTACTAGACCTTCATCAGGCAAAATGGCAAAAATGTTGCCTGATGAAGGTCTAGTACCAAAATGTTGCCATTAAATTTATCTTTGCAAGTTAAGTAGGGTTGGGTACCGAACTCTGTACTTTTTTCAGGTACCGACTGAATAACGTCGGTACTACCGAGGACGGATTCACTTTAAATCAAACAGTGCCAAATTTCAATTAAAAACGCTCTACATAAACCATTAAAGAGCAGTTTAAAAAGAGCAAGAAAATAAAAACAGGCTACAATAGAATAAGATACAAATACAAGAATAAAAGCTAAAGTGCAGTGTAAGAAATGAATAATTATTAGATAGTTTGTAGAGACGGGTTGGGGAGGGGAGAGGGAGGTGTTTTATTTTGTGTGGTGTGTAAAATGTTCTAAATAAATAACAAAATGTTCTTAGTAAATAAGATAAATAGGTTAGGAATTATTTTTACAACTGAAATTTATTTTTTGTTATACAGAGGAAAAGTACAGAAAAAAGGTTGGGTACCAAAACTGAATTCCAGGTACCGGTATCGGTACCAGAAAAAAAGTGAACGGTACCCTACCCTAAAAGTTAAGACAGTTTGCGGGAGTTTGTTGGCAACTTCTGACCTACTACTTTGACCTCATACGCATCTGTCTCATGAAATAGAAGTGCAAAGTATATTTTCTTCTAATTGACCCTAAGGTACCGGAGCAGTGCTTTTCCATTAAACAGAGAATGGTGGTGGTGCTTTTCCTTCTCATAGATCGCTGGCAAGACCACCGATGCAGCATATTTATACCTTATTTACTCCCTTTGCCAATCTGTGATCACTCCTTCCTACTCCCACTGATGATCTCCATCTCCGTATCTCCGCTGTCTGCTCGTTATTTTTCAGATGGAGGTCAGAGAAAGATCTTTATTAGGACATGCCCAGAAAAGTTGGATCACTCTCTTGGACTGTTTTGGCAGAGGGAGCCCAGACAACCGAAATAGCCCTCTAATGCTACAGATGTCCTATTGATTGACTCGCTGTCGGAATCAATAAAGTTGGGTTTTCAAAATGCTTGGGCTATCACTGAGACATTAAGGTTGCTCCTGGATAAACAGGAAGATTTATGCGCCAAACAGCAGAGCGGACTGCTGAATAGTAAATCACAGCCCGCAGGACGTTACAAAGAAGAGCTTAAACAGTACTCATTACATCTTGAAGCTCTGATATTGCTAACTACAAAAACAGTTTGATGACATACATTTTTTTTAAACAGAGGCAGCTGAATATACGTATTTTACAGACATTTTACCCACAACAGGCACTCAGACATTACTCACTGGCCTCCCCTTTTCCAAAGAAACAATCTGCAATTCTACTTCTACATTTTGAGGACTATAGAGCAAACTGGTTCACAAAGTGACAACCACCCCTACTGTACAAAAACTGCTGAGAAAGCAACAGCCTGGCCCACAACGGGTTAACCTCAAACACTCATTGTTCAGACTCAGTGGGGCATGTGGCCTCATTCAGCTACCTGAAATGCCCCCACCACGCCCCAGAACTACTCACAGCCAAGGTCCCCACGTCACTGTATTCATTAATTATCAACTTCATTTTTCACCGCAAAACGGCAAACAAGATGGGGGAAATGGGGAACTAGAGAGCGATTAGCGAGGTAAAGAAGGGCTGAAGGAATGAGAGAGTGAGGAAAGAGGAAGCATGAGGCAAAAGAAAGGGGAAGAAGGTGAATGACAATGCTGTAGAAGGGAGGACCAAACATGGGGGACAAGGAAGGGAAGGGGACACATTTTTTGCAGGGTTTGTATTATTTTTATTTTTTTACCAAGCAACGGATGTTGCAGAGGCATCCCAGTGCCTGTTCCCCTCCTAATTATTCCAATTATCATGGCACACTATGAAAACGTGATTAATAACACAGAGGATATTGTTGTGGCAATTAGCCATATGGTGGTGGGACTCTGCTCTGTCACGATTTTGCCATTAGCATCTACTTATGTTTGTCAAGAGGCGTGTAGCCATGACAAGCTCAAGTTCTGCTCACCTTGCACTCCCCACTGAGATGCACACGCTGGAAGGGAGGGGGTGCTGGGTATTCCTCCTGGCTTCGCGCCTGAGTGAATTTTTTATGTGGCATTCGGTCGGACTGGGGACAAAATGTCATCCGGCGTCTGGGATGGCCCATCAAACTCTGGTGCTCCTGGGAAGGGGAGGGGAGGAACCACAAGACAAGAATTATCTGTGCGGGCTTGTTATTCAAACACAAACAAAATGTATCGATGCATATTGATGCAGGCTCCCTCTCTCAGCCTTTTTCTGTTTATTTCCTTCAAACAAAAAAAAGCATGTGCCCATGCACGCTCACGCACATGAACAGACACAGTGGCATGCAAACACACACTAGGTCATAGCCAGTCAAATGAGTCGAGTTGACTCTGAGTCCGTCTCCACGGTAAGCAGTTTTTACAACAAGAGCCCCCTTGTTAAGACCTGTTGGTATTCTCCAGATGGCAATAAAAATGCATGAGGTCTGCTGGAACCGTGGAGAAAAGCTCAGCCACTTAAGTAGGAAAAACAAAACCTCAGAGGGGAAAAAAAAAAGCAGGTAGAGTGTGTCGCCAAGCTGATACTCCAAGGACTGAGAGGAGAGCTTCAGATGAGTGCAGCGCCACGACGACTGCTGGTGTGCACTTCCGAGAACTGAAGATGTGCATCTTTTTATCTATCTTATCAACTTAAGATAAGTCATCTTGTTATGCCACACAAGCTGGCATTTGACTGTCAAGAGTAATGCTCTGTGGATATGTGAATATCATTTCAAGGAAGCCAAAGTGAGAATGATGAACGGGGCGCAGCAGTGTTACAAACTTTGGAAATAAATGAATGAAATTTGCCTCTAAACACGTTAGCCCCTGTCTGAAGAAAGTAACAGCCTTAATTGAACCAAAATGAGTGACAGGAAAAATTCCGGCACTTAACAAAATTCAGAGGAAAAAAAAAACCGACTATAAGTTTTTGCTGAACAAAAATCCTAAAACATCTACAGTTCAAACTGGATTCAGATATGGATAGTCAACAATGCCTTAATTATGTTTGTTCACATATTTAATGGTACTAAAAGCTCATTGGTGTAGTAAAATGGTCAGCTGTGGAATGCAAAACTTACCTTCCTGAAGGTTATAATGTTCTTTTTGTTGAAACTGTTTTACAGAGGTGTTGATTCAACTTTATGATCATTTCGGAGGATGTAGTTTGTGTGTACATTCAAAGCAGCGGTATGGGACCTCTGTATGAAAGATACTACTACTGTATATCACATTTTTTTGGTGGTTTTGTTAAGCTACAGCACAACCTCCCAACTCCTAGATTCTGCCTGCGAAAACAACGAACAGGAAGAAGAAAGGGAACGAGGATGGAGTACCTGACAGCAGCCTGGATGGCCACATTATCTCAGGGCCTTAATATGGGCTGAGGAGTGCAGCTGAAGAGGAAGGATATGGGACTTTTCATAGCCATAATTAAAACAGCAAGATAGATTCAGTAATTGAATGAAAAATCAGGATCTGAGCAACATCTGTGCCAGCCACATAAATCATTTCGACGAGAGGCTTGAAATGCCATAAAACCCGTGTGACTAGGAGTCAGAGAGCCTGTCAAATGCATCTCAGGGCAGCACGGATGACAAGATAACAGGCATTGGACCTGCCACTTTAACTCACTTTTTTTTAAATAAACTGGTAGCATAAACAAAAAGCTGCGCACATGAACAGAATGTCACTAGACAGGGCTTCAAGACAGGAAGGACATCCCACAATACAAACTAAGACCCGAATGTTGTTTTTGTTTCAGTTTTTGTTTTAGAGGAGAAATTTGAATGCTGTTGTACTTTTTCAAACACACATCGTAAAGAGCAAGGACCCCACATATAGTGGAGCGCAAAGCGAACAAGACAGATGATCAACCATAAGACTTCCTGTCCAATGACTGGCAGGTGGCTGAAATTCTTCACCAGCATAAACATGCTCACGTACGCTGCTTTTGCCAAGACCACATCACATATAAATGAAAAGGTCACAGCGTCGTCTGCTTTATTTCCTGATTTGCAGGTGCAACAAAACATCAATGATTACGACATAAACCACAAACTGTCAAACTGAGTCATCACATTTATACCATTATGGGACAGGGGTGTGAATCGTTAGCTTTAAATTAACATGACTCACAATGCAATGTGGCAATCAATATGTTTTTTCCTGATTCGATTTAGGAACTGAGAACTCAAATGTTACAACCATTAAATACACATGGTGTTCTACCTTTAACATTATTGATAAAAACTATTTTAATGATAAAAGCAATTTTAGTATGACTATCCATACTAAAATCATGTATAGCCACATATGGGGAAGTGGTGGCCTAAAGGTTACAGAAGGGAGCTTGGGACACAGGAGGTCACCGGTTCAATCCAGACCGGCAGGATAAAATCTGGGTGGGGAAAGTGCCTGTCTCCCTCAAGGTGCCCTTGAGCAAGGCCCTTAACCTCCAACCGCTCCAGTGGAGCTGCTCCGAGCAGATCAGACTGTGGTTGTACTGGGCAGCTTGAATGTGTAAAGGCCGTTTTACAGTTGTGCGGATGCTCCATGCAGAGCTCTTGCCGTAGCCTACGGTGTGTGTGTGTGTGTCTGTGTGTGTGTGTGTGTATATATATGCTGTATGTGTTGAGCCGGCGTGTGTGTGGGGAGTGGGTGATAGAGGGAGAAGTGAGAGAGTGACGGTGATTAGCTTGTACAGTAGAGTATTTCTACATTATGATAGTGGTATTGCTAAAACTGTGTGTACTCCCTAAAAGGAAGTTTTTCTCACCACCGAGTATTCTCCCTAAAAGGGAGTTTTTCCTCGCCACTGTCGCACTAAATTACTTGGGGGAATTACTGGAATTGTTGGGTCTTTGTAAATTATAGAGTGTGGTCTAGACCTAGGCTGTGTCTCAGTCTGCATACTTCCATCAGTACACTGTGCCCACTTTCGATGGTTAGTATTGTCCCAAAAGGAACCCTTATGTTAAAACACCGGAAATTACGAGCGGTCAGCTCGGCTCGCCGCCTCTCAAAATCTGACGAAAATCTATTAAACTGACCTTTTGTCGATCAAAAAAACAGACAGATTCAGCAACTGTATGGCCTACTTCTCGCTTAAAACGTTTCGGTGAGCTATTTTCGTAAAAAATGAGATCGTATTCTGAACGAGCTGCCATTATGCTCGGTTGTGAAATCCAGGAGAAGCCAGACCCACGTGACACGTTCGTCCAATCAGCTGCCGGTCGACGTCCCTGGTCCCTCCCCTTTCCGCTTTGTAGTCAAGATGTAGCCCGTTTAGTGCGCATAGTGTCCATTGTTCCCTTATATACTGTCTATGATTGTTCGACACTGAACTTTTTGACCGTTTTTAGGGGGTCATCCAGGTACTTTCAGTGCACTGACTTTTTGTGTTATCTACACTATATACTTCAAACTAAGTGTTTGAAGTGTGCAAGTAGATGTTTGAGACACAGCCCTACTCTATCTGTAAAGTGTCTTGAGATAACTCTTGTTATGATTTGATACTATAAATAAAATTGAATTGAATAGTCAAACCACTTTTAAACAGCTGAAAGAGTGACTAGCTCTAGAATATAAGTTACACAGAAAGCTATAAATAAAATTTAAAATATGTTGAATAATATTTCCTGGAATAGCGTTGGCCTCACATTTTAGTCTCATCTGCAGTAATGATTGAAGTGACAGTAGTAGCACTAACAGTAACGCTCACGCCATTTATAAGAGTTATAAGTAACGTTATACTAAATATTAAAAATATGCAGTTCAACAGCACCACAGATTATGTTGCAGCCTCCGATATGATCATATGGATGAATCCACACCAAACAGTTTCAACAACAAAAGGAACATTAAGATGACCGTTGTTAATGTAGGAGTTATGGCAGGGCAATTGTATTAACTCTACACACAAACCATAGACAGTGACACACTTGCACAAAAAGACACTTCGCATAGTCAGTTAGTCAGAGATGAAGTAAACTGTTCAGGTAACATACCTCT
Organism: Perca flavescens; assembly: GCF_004354835.1. Lineage (NCBI taxonomy): Eukaryota > Metazoa > Chordata > Actinopteri > Perciformes > Percidae > Perca > Perca flavescens. Next base: position 10,825,848 of record NC_041336.1, on the reverse strand, counting down.
CTATCCAGCTCATCCATCCATCAGGTATTAGCTAGCTCCCCAATCAGCAGCTGCACCTCCTTTTCAAATCTTCAGACGTCTTTCGAATGAACTTGGCTCTGAAGTGGTAGCTCAATAAATATATATGTGTGTTGGTTCATACATTTGGAAGAGTGTTGCACGCGTTGCAGTAGACGTTGTTAAGATAATTTATCCCGCAATGTGTTGTCTCAAGTTAGCTCTACATGTAAAGTTAGCTAGCTAACGTTAGCTGTGTTCTGGCTTCTGGTTTCACAGCTGGAACTGATGTGTGCCTCAACAGGTACTTGGATAAATTAGTAAACGGTTTAAGTGCAATTCTACAACATACAGTATACACGCCGTAAACGTGTTATCCAGTTTCTGTTTTACTTTCACAAGACAAAAAATACCGCCACATCTTGAATTTTGAATTGTAGCCATGATAGTAGCGCGTTTCTCCGTCCACCATGTTTGTTTGAAAAATAAACTTCTGGTATGGTGAAGCCAGAAAAAAAAAGAACTGCATTAAAAAAGTATGTTACTATTTTATTTATGAAAAAATAAAAATAGCCTACAAGCCAAGAGCCAGTGACAATATATCTGCAGTTTAGAAAAATGTCACATTTTAGTTTGATTCAATGCATGTCTTAGGCCTACTGATTATTGCTGAAGACCAGTGATACAACAATTCATGTAGCCGTAGATCAACTTGGGCTCATTATATATTTCAAATATTAAAAAACTTATTAGGCCTATTATACTTGTTGTAGGTAGGTTGCCTTCACTTACTCAGATCTACCAGAACTTCATGATGATGACCAACACAAGTCCAGTCAGAGTATTTGAGGAAATGTCAGGTGCAAAACAAGCACTTCAAAAGTGCACAAAAATTATACATATGCATATGTGTTCATCCTCTCCGTGAACCATCACCTTTTCGTGGTGGAGAGGTTTGTGTGTCTCTGTGAACCTGAGGGCTGTGTTGTCTGGAGCTTTGTGCTCCTGGTAGGGTCTCCCAAGGCAAAGTGGTCTCAGGTGAGGGGCCAGACAAAGAATGGTTCAAAAACCCCAATGAAAAAGCTAAGCAGAGATGGAGTGACCCTGCCCGAGGAAGCCCGGGCCCCGCCTGGAGCCAGGCCCAGACGGGCGGGCTCGCCGGCGAAGCGCCTGGTGGCCGGGTTTGCCACGGAGCCCGCCGGGCACAGCCCGAACAAGCTACGTGGCAACTCCCTCTCCATCCCATGGGCCCACCACCTGTGGGAGGAACCGTTGGGGTCGGGTGCAATGCCACATGGGTGGCAGTGAAGGTCAGGGGCCTCGACGGACCAGACCCGGGCGGCAGACGCTGGCTCTGGGGACGTGGAACGCCACCTCTGTGGGGGAAGGAGCCGGAACTGGTGCGGGAGGTGGAGCGCTACCGTTAGATCTGGTGGGGCTTACCTCTACGCACAGTCTTGGTTCTGGAACCATACTCCTGGATAGGTGTTGGACTCTTTTCTTCTCCGGAGTTGCCCAGGGTGTGAGGCGCCGGGCGGGTGTGGGGATACTCACAAGCCCCGGCTGAGCGCCGCTGTGTTGGAGTTTACCCCGTGGACGAGAGGGTCGCCTCCCCACGCCTGCGGGTTGTGGGGGGAAACTCTGACTGTTGTTTGTGCATATGCACCAAACAGGAGTTCGGAGTATTCGGCCTTCTTGGAGACCTTGACTGAGTCCTGCATGGGGCTCCAGTGGGGGACCATTGTTTTGCTGGGGGACTTCAACGCACACGTGGGCAATGATGGAGACACCTGGAGAGGCGTGATTGGGAGGAACGGCCTCCTGATCTAAACCAGAGTGGTTGTTTGTTGTTGGACTTCTGTGCTAGTCATGGATTGTCTATAACAAACACCATGTTCGAACATAGGGATGCTCATAAGTGTACCTGGTACCAGAGCACCCTAGGGCCAAGGTCAATGATCGATTTTATAATCGTTTCATCTGATCTGAGGCCGTATGTTTTGGACACTTGGGTGAAGAGAGGGGCAGAGCTGTCAACTGATCACCATCTGGTGGTGAGTTGGGTCAGAGGGTGGGGAAGACTCTGGACAGACCTGGTAAGCCCAAACGTGTAGTGCGGGTAAATTGGGAACGCCTGGAGGAGGCCCTGTCCAACAGACTTTCAACTCACACCTCCGGCGGAGCTTTTCTTGCATCCCTGTGGAGGCTGGGGGCATTGAACCCGAGTGGACAATGTTCAAAGTTTCCATTGCTGAAGCTGCGCGCGAGGAGCTGTGGTCTTAGGGTCTTAGGTGCCTCAAGGGGCGGTAACCCACGAACACCGTGGTGGACACCGTGGTCAGGGAAGCCGTCCGACTGAAGAAGGAGTCTTTCCGGGATATGTTATCCCGGAGGACTCGGAGGCAGTTGCAGGGCACCGAAGGGCCTCGGCGGCTGCAGCCTCTGCCGTGAAAGAGGCAAAGCAGCGGGTGTGGGAGAAGTTTGGAGAAGACATGGAGAAGGACTTTCGGTCAGCACCAAAGTGCTTCTGGAAAACTGTTCGCCACCTCAGGAGGGGAAGGGGGAACCATCCAAGCTGTGTACAGTAAGGATGGGACACTGTTGACCTCAACTGAGGAGGTAATAGGGGCGGTGGAAGGAGCACTTTGAGGAACTCCTGAATCCGACTAATACGCCCTCTATCTTAGAGGCAGAGCTGGAGGATAATGGGGATTGTCGCCGATTTCCCAGGCGGAAGTCACTGATGTAGTCAAACAACTACACAGTGGCAAAGCCCCGGGATTGATGAGATCCGTCCAGAAATGCTCAAGGCTCTGGGTGTGGAGGGGCTGTCCTGGTTGACACGCCTTTTCAACATTGCGTGGAAGTCTGGGACGGTGCCAAAGGAGTGGCAGACTGGGGTGGTGGTTCCCCTTTTTAAAAGGGGGACCAGAGGGTGTGTGCCAATTATAGGGGTATCACACTTCTCAGCCTCCCTGGTAAAGTCTACTCCAAGGTGCTGGAAAGGAGGGTTCGCCAATAGTCGAACCTCGGGTTGAGGAGGAACAATGCGGATTCCGTCCTGGTCGTGGAACAACGGACCAGCTCTTCACTCTCGCAAGGATCCTGGAGGGAGCCTGGGAGTATGCCCAACCGGTCTACATGTGTTTTGTAGATTTGGAGAAGGCGTATGACCGGGTCCCCGGGAGATACTGTGGGAGGTGCTGCGGGAGTATGGGGTGAGGGGGTCTCTACTCAGAGCCATCCAATCTCTGTATGACCAAAGTGAGAGCTGTGTCCGGTTCTCGTAGTAAGTCGGACTCGTTTCAGGTGAGGGTTGGCCTCCGCCAGGGCTGCGCTTTGTCACCAATCCTGTTTGTAATATTTATGGACAGGATATCGAGGCGTAGTCGGGGTGGGGAGGGGTTGCAGTTTGGTGGGCTGGGGATCTCATCGCTGCTCTTTGCAGATGATGTGGTCCTGATGGCATCATCGGCCTGCGACCTTCAGCACTCACTGGATCGGTTCGCAACCGAGTGTGAAGCGGTTGGGATGAGGATCAGCACCTCTAAATCTGAGGCCATGGTTCTCAGCAGGAAACCGATGGAATGCCTTCTCCAGGTAGGGAATGAGTCCTTACCCCAAGTGAAGGAGTTCAAGTACCTTGGGGTTGTGTTCGCGAGTGAGGGACAATGGAGCGGAGATTGGTCGGAGAATCGGCGCAGCGGGTGCGGTATTGCATTCAATCTATCGCACCGTTGTGACGAAAAGAGAGCTGAGCCAGAAGGCAAAGCTCTCGATCTACCGGTCAGTTTTCGTTCCTACCCTCACCTATGGTCATGAAGGCTGGGTCATGACCGAAAGAACGAGATCCAGGGTACAAGCGGCTGAAATGGGTTTCCTCAGGAGGGTGGCTGGCGTCTCCCTTAGAGATAGGGTGAGAAGCTCAGTCATCCGTGAGGAGCTCGGAGTAGAGCCGCTGCTCCTTTGCGTCGAAAGGAGCCAGTTGAGGTGGTTTGGGCATCTGGTAAGGATGCCCCCTGGGCGCCTCCCTAGGGAGGTGTTCCAGGCACGTCCAGCTGGGAGGAGGCCTCGGGGGAAGACCCAGGACTAGGTGGAGGGATTATATCTCCAACCTGGCCTGGGAACGCCGATCCCCAGTCGGAGCTGGTTAATGTTGCTCGGGAAAGGGAAGTTTGGGGTCCCCTGCTGGAGCTGCTCCCCCCGCGACCCGACACCGGATAAGCGGACGAAGATGGATGGATGGATGGATGGATGGATATGTGTTCATGTAGTCTTTATTATGAGAGTGCAATTGGCTAATTCTTGAAAGTGAAGACCTTTTAAACTACTTTGGATATGTTTTGAAGGAGTTTCTGTGTGTAGTAATACAACTAAAAGATATATGTTACTGGCATAAACAGTAAACAATGTCCACTAAAACATTACAGTGACCTGTTGTGGGTGTGTGGAGATTGACCTAGGCTGAAATTTGATTCAAGGTCTGAATTATTACCCCAATCCAACCCTGTTCCTGCATTTCTGCAGATTTTTCCAGGACATTTCTTTTTTACAGACAGTGCAACATATTTTGGGGAGCAAACCGAGCAATGTGGGAATCAGTTGTCTTAAGACGACTTGTAACTTAAATAGTAGACCGTAATATGCTTTATTTTCATGCTAACATCCACTTTAGGTGTCAATCTTTTCAAATGGTGGATATCTCATTTTGGGATCACTCTTTTCCATCTGAGATATGTGGCTGACTCAGACTTAAATCGGAGATCCAGCTGCCCACACTAATCTCATTTTCTTTATAATAGTCTGGAATTTCATACATATCCTTATTTTCATTCTGCTGTGCCACCTGGCCACAAATAAAGTTCCTAAACCACAGTTGCCTAAAGTTAAACAGTTAATGTATGAGCTAAAGTGGGAGAAAACCCACTTAGCCTGGTGTTGTAGCAGTGGGTGGCTTCAAAGGCAGTCCCTTGCCGTTTTAGAGACGATTTCACCTGAGACAAAGTGCAACCTTCATTAATAAAAGATTCCTCACTGCCCAGAGCAACGTAAGACTCATTTAGAGTCCTCCTTCAACTCTACGGGGATTCTCTTCTCACAGGGAGATATGGTGACTAAACAGGGAAACTGGGATTTAGATTCTCACATTAAGGGTTTTACTACAAAATTAAATAGAGTAAAAAATGGGTTTTAAACAGCCCGACACCTACTTTGACAAAATGTTTTATTGCCATGTTGATTTAAGAGCTGCATGATTTTGTTTGTCTCAAACTTTGCTCAGAGTTATATCTGTTTTTTTCATTCTGCAGATATAATGCAGCTCTTTGTGATCAAGACCTCAGTCACACACACTAATACACTTGAAAGGCATGTTCGCTGGGTAGACATGATCCCTCCTCTAATTATTCAATCATCTAATGACACAATTGGTCATGGTGAGCAACACCACGCGCTGACACCAGATGGTGGCTTTTGCGATGAAACCCCCCCAACACACCCTCTGTGCATCCTCATTTCAGTTTGAGTCAGGAAGAGGCCTCGTCTGTGCTCTCAAACTTGCCAAAGAGCATTTGAGGAATTTGTCCCTGAAATCCTGTGATCATTATGAATCAGAAATCACCACCTTACTGTTTAATGCCTACAGAATTGCACTGTGCAAACGGTCTTATTTTGCCCACTGAGATCGTCTTCTAGAGAGTAATTTGTTTGAGCTTTTGCGCCATCAATCATTTTGAAGCAGCAGGTGCGCTTCATGTCGACTCTCGTTTTGAAGCGAAATTCGTCATCTGTAGATGTGAGGGCTGGTTTTGTTAGGCCTTACAACATTCAATGACTGTTCTAGCTGCAGTTTCAGGGACTGAGTGATGTGATGACCTTGATCTGAGGCAGCCTCCTTAGGGCTGCTCCAGGGCAGAGGGACAAAGTGTCAGGAAAGGTTTGTGCAAGATGCTGTGACCGTAGGAATTTGTGAGTGTGAGTGTGTCTACGTGTGTGCATGCTTGTGTGTGAGGGTAAAGGTATATCAGTAACGTGCTGCATTGCTTTTACCTGCTAATATCATCTCCTTGTAGGCCTCTCTTCATGCTGTATAGTTAGCCATTTGTTAAACATGCACTTGGCACATTTGAATGTTAGTGCCATAGCCTACTGATTGTACACAGAATATCGTAACATGTATGGCATATTGGGTTTTTTTTGCAGTTAGGATAGTTAGGCATACCAAAACAAAGCTACAAGGGTAAGTGAAAAAAATTATACCTTTTAGTGATTTGAGTGAACTTAAAATAGCATAAAACATTTGATCAAATGTCTTGACAAATACAGAAAAACCTGGTTTGATGTTCTGTTATTCAGAGACTTACTTTGCAATCTTCGGCTGTCCTTGGATATACTGTACATTTCACTACAAACTTATTAATACACCGCCTTGCTCATCACAAAATGTTTTCCATTCCATCAAAGGACATAAACGCAGATAAAAAAAAAAAAAAGCTGAAGCATCCAAAGCACTAAGACATGCTTGATCATCAGCATTAATTGGAAAGTGAGGGAGGATAGGAAACTTTGTTGCCATAAAAATCAAAATAAATAATTGCTAGGTGAAACTCCGGGAGAATGCATTCTCTATCTGGTTGATCATAAATCCTGAAATAATGACATGCTTACCCATAAATGACTAAACAAGGGGCCATTAAGGCATGCATGACTTCTCCTGATGTCTGTGCAGCAGATGTTAATAATTTTTCCATAATGGAGAAGGAGAGAGGGAACGAGGAAGCTGCTGTGTTTCATCATATCAAAGGAAAATGTCAAATAAGGGTCAGCAATGTAAACACATGTGAAAGTGAACCTGTTCGTATAAAGAGAAGAGAAAATAGGATTGTTTGAACCCATACATTTAATTCATGTGTTGTTAAAGAAGTCAAATTAAACCACAGAAGCGCATGCATTACATGGAAAACGGGAGACTTTTATACACTATTTTATAATTGATTCTTTAAATTAGAAAGAACAAAACACTGTGTTGACAGTTAGACGTGAGGAAGGTGACTTAACAGCTCAAAGCAGACGTAGATGTTATCACTCCCCCCTCGGTGTATCTGCACATCTCCTGTGTTCTCTTCGGTTTTCTGGCTTCTCCTTGTTGTTTTCAGATCTTAATGGAAGATACGTTCACGCTCTGGTCCGATGTGACGATGCAGCTGATCAGCCCCAAATGTGAGCTCCTTATCGCGCACACATTGGTTCCGCCAGCAGTGAGATGCGAGATTATCAGTCTATTAGATTCATAATGGCATATGGCACCGATCACATTAACGTTGATCTTGATTCACCCTACCTAAAACGTATTATTTCTTAAGGCTTCACTGTGATCTTATCATCCAGACTGTCAGATTACAGCCTATCTGCTCACAGAAATATGTCTCCTCTTTTGTGATCAGACACTATGTTTTCCATTGTCTTAATTAAGCACTTTGTCACTTTTTCTTTGTTGTCTAAGTGTCTCATTTGAAATTGACACAAAAAGTAAAATCACTTTTGAAATTCAGTGTTTTTACATTGTTTTGTTTTTTCTGCATCTACATGTAATACAGAAATGACTTCGAACATCACCGCTGCTATACTAATCAGTGCAATATTGTCGTCCTGAATGTTATTCTTTGTTTATATTGCTTTTCATTCTGACATTTATGATTGCTGTTATAATTAGAGCAAGTAGGTTATTGGAGCACGTTATGAGACTTGCTGCTTTATCACCTGATATAAATCCAGAATATTTATCCTGCTTCTGTGATGAACAACAGTATTTTTTATTGACAAAGAAAAACAACTTTGAGCTAAAGTACTGTGTATTACTAAAACCTGATTTTTTGTTTTGCCACTGATGGTTATAAGAAACTAAAAAGTGTCTGTTTGTAATGTAAAGCTCTAAAGAAAAATCTGTTGAACTTTAAACTATAGAGAAACTAAATCTCATATGACATTTCTTTCATCCAATGATTTCTCAGAATTTCAGCAACTGACGCAAAAAGCGACGTCTCCTGAACTGATACATTCAGGAGATTTCACAAAGCATTCAGCAACCTTGAAACGTCTCATGGAGTCTGTTCAAATGACAGGCGAGACAATTTCACACGTCTTAACAGTCTATCCATATGCGCTTTGATTTCCCTTTGTTCAGCAGCTTTGTTTGGTCTTTTCAAACTCTGCCAAGAAAATAAAAATTGTGAGTTAAATAAAAAAAAAAACATCATCACATTATTAATGACTTTCATTCATTATCTTGGAATTACGGATGAAAAACAAATTAAGCTGCACCTTGATTTTTTTTTTTTTTAAGTGCATCATTCACTCGATATGCCTTTATTTGGTGAATATTGCCTTATATGTCAAGCCTGTTGGTCTATTTCCCATTCAACAAACAAGACAAATACATCTTTTTAAGTGACATTATTATCTTAAAAAAAAACATCTCAAGATGTTATACCATGTCAACCTTTATGTCAAGATCAATTTAAAAGGTGAGCTCCTTGTTTGTCCTACTTGGACTTTGACGTAGAATATAAATACCTATCTGAATATTCATTTACATAAAAAGGTTTGACACACCTTTGCTTTTAATGAAGTAAAACATGTTTCCAGTCTAATTCATTAATTGGCACTATTCCACTTTTCAGCTCCAAAATACTGACGGTCAACCAATCAGATGCTCCTGGATTTTCCCAGAGTCAGACAAAAATACAGTGGCGACCGAGTCTTTGCGGTGGCTGCCTCTAATCTCTGGAACAGCTTATCTGTTCTTATGAAAACTGCTCAGTCTACAGAAATCTGTAAGTCGCTGCTGAAGACTCACCTCTTCTCATTGACGTTCCATTGAGACCTTGCTTTCATCTTCTGTTGCGCTGCAATTCTCTTACTATTGTTATGTTTATTCTTTTATTCTGTTCTCATTGTTGCTTGCTTTTGTATTCATGTGTTTTGATTTTTGAACCTGTTTAGCACTTTGGTCATCTGCGGTTGTTTTAAATGTGCTGTACAAATATTCAAACAGTTTGAATTGAGATTGACATTGACTATCTGCTGTCTACTTCATGGTACGATGGTAGACTAGTGCAGTGGTTTCCAAACGTTATCACATCAAGGGCCCCTAAACTATTAGAAAAATTGTGGAACCCATGACCAAAATAGTCGTACATGCTGTCATTGTGTTACTTATACGGAATTATAGTAAAAATAAATGATTCCTCTTATTTGCTGGAACCCCCTCAAGGCCCCAACTTTGAAAACCACTTTGTACATATACGAGTTATAATGGGTTGCACTGCAAAAACTAATTCGTAGTTACTAAATATATTAGTTATATACAGAAATGGCCAGCAATAAATGTTATCTGACAGACAGCTTGCTAAACTAACTGACAGACAAAGCCAACATTAGCTTGCTAATGGTAAGGCTCATTTTAAACTGCATGAATACTAACTACAAAAAACAACAACATATTTCTCCATATATGTACTTATAAACAGAACAGGGCAGTACATACATTTACAAAGGATTAGCATTTAGCAAAGTAATATCTTTTATATATATCGTCCCCCTTAAAACTGTATTTGGTAGGTATGCTACAAATTTACACATTACAGTCTTTACTAGCTGAGACATTTTGTAAGTTTCAATGGTGCAACTTGATTTAGTATATCACTAGTTTGAAAAAGCTAGTAGAGCAGCTTCCCCTATGAAGTCTCCTCCTCATCCTCTCCTTTATAGTGCAAGCAGATACACACACAATACAATTTTCTTTCTGTTATTTATTTTCAACTGAGTTACCTGAAGTTAATAAAATAGCAATGGGATAGCACATGAGACTGATATAACTGCTCCTTGAGATTAAGATGACATTAAAGGCTTAAAGTGTGTTTGAGGGCTTAACTGAAAGATTATTCACCCTATGGCACACAGTCATCTCATTTCCACCTAGACTGTACCTTGGTGCCCACATTTCTGACAGTTACTGACAAAATGGCACCCACTTTGGCCCTCATCTCACCAAGACCATGAGAGCCATTCACTATGTGAAAGGACTGGGCGGTTCGCTTTTCAAAGGAAATCATGATGAAAATGTACAAAACCAGAAATATCATGGATCATTTTTCTGGTTGAGGCTTTACAAGTAAGATGGCTGCAAGTGGGCCAACCACGAAAGAAAAGGCTGATATAAAATATCAGCAAAGAAAAATGCCAAAACAGACTGACTCAGATGCTCCCAGAAATCTCCCCATCAATATTCAACCTGTCTCGAAAATGGCAGCATTATTTCAAACCTGTCACAAATGTAATAGTGACAAAATGGCTCTGCAGTCAACAAAACAAATTCAAACAACAAAAGTTTTTTGTACAAATAAAAGAGATTCAGATTTAATGTTGCATTTAAAGTGACGTCAAAACACACTGGAGTCAGGATGATAAAATAGAGTTGACACTGTAAGGCAAAATCCCTCTGTTTGCCCAAAACTGCATATGGGTTTATATTCAGTGTATCCAAAATACTCTGCCAACAGGGACAGTGCCAAAGTACATTAACAAACACTGCCCAATTCACTGCTGTAGCAACAATAGCCATGAAAACAGAAAAACATGACCTAAAAGTTATGAAACCGAAACTTCTCAGAGCAAAAAATAAATAAATTGGCAGTGACAGCAGCAACCTTGAGAACCTCCTGAGATCCTGAGGAAGTTCTTCCCACAGAGATTTGGCTGAACTGCTGCTGGATATCAGACTGTGTATTAGACACTGATCTGTTTAATTACAGTCTGAGTCGCACGCCATCTGTAAGAGCACCTCATCGCCTCTCTGCACTATCCAAACGACTTAAAGAATCCAGAGATATTGTACTACAAGGACATGCCTAATTGAGTTCTGAGCGCACAGTGCACTGCAGCATTCTTCAACTTCAGGGATGTGAGCTTGGCCGAGCAGGCAGTTTTTCGAGTGCTTTGTGGTGATATGAATTGATCGGAAATTGTCAATTACATGCAAAACAGGGTTCCCAACAAAGCACGATTACAAATTTGCTTAACTCCTTGGTAGAAATTTGTGCGACAGAGTAGGCCAAAGCCAAGACGGTAAAAAAAATAACCCCAAACATGTAACTATATTGTTTCAAGAGGCATGAAAACACACGTTTAGCAAATGGATTTGGAGGGAGTGGGATGAGGCGGGAGGGCTAAATCTGTCTTGTTCATTTGTGACGGACTTGGCGTGAAGCAGTGACTTGAGCTTGGATAAAGAAAAGACACTTGCAGCAGAATTCTGCCAGTCTTTGGTTCACCGTGTTCGGCATCCCCCCCCCCCCCTCCCCTGCCACTGCCACCACCAGCACCACCACCACCACCGCCGCCACCACTCCATCACACACACCCACACACCCCCTTACCTTCCAACACACTGCCGAACCTGGTGCTCCGCAGTCACCCATTAATCCCTGCATGTCGGATCCCAGCCAGGTAATTACTGTTTAAAAATATTTCATCCCATTCTTTCCCTCTAAAAAAAGAGACAAATGGAAACAAAGGGAACACAGTTCTGAACAACGACAAAGAGGTGCTTTAAATGCATTCTCTTTTCTCTGGTGAAACGGTGGCTTTGTTTGCACACAGTACAAGGTGTCTGAAACCAAATCTGCAGCTATTTCATATTTAAATGCAGCTGTCACGCTCTAGTTTTTACACCCGGTTTGGAAAGTTGGTAACGCTGCTTCTTTCAGAGAGAGAGAGAGAGCTTCTGTTTGTGGTGCAATAAAACCTGTTTGTTGGTTCACTGCCAGGCAACTTCCAAACTAAATCATTTGAAGAAGGATGTAATGTAATTATGAAATATTTTAGTCAGTTATTTTAGTCAGAAATTTGCAGACCATGAACTTCCCTTTTCCTTGGACAGTTATGTAACTACTTATTCGACATTTTATTAAGTCACATTGAAGACCGATTTTAAAACTTTATTCTGACCCTTCCATGGCCTCAGCCTATCACAACTGCTGAGTCCTTGTACAAGCAAAGATGTGACCGTTTTTGTTTAGATATAAGTGAAGCTGACTGATAATATCATAACAGACATGGCTAACAAGCTGATGATTTGTGGGGAGGTCAATTTTATATGATCTAATGAGGATAATCTACAGCATCTAACCTGTCATATGAGACTTAATACATCTAATTCTGGTGTGTTTGGATCAAATGAGATCATTTCAAAGTGTGAAACGTGAAATACACCTACACAAGGCAAGTCAAATTGTATGTATTTATTTCTATTATTTTACATGAGGTCAAATCCATTCAGAGTGAAGACACTCAAATGTTGATGCCAATTGCTATTATTCATAGAAAAAGTACACAATTGATCATTCACTAATACCCGCCCACTTAGTTACTATTGCTACTGTTAAGCTTTCCATTCTCGCAGGGTAGCTATGCAGTTTACAGTGATGACTTTGGCAGATTCGCCATCGATATTTGAAGTAATTTTTTTAAGGGTGAGGCTATTTGCACCCCTGGTACAATTAGCAGTGTATGCTATTTGTACCCCTGGTACAATTAGCAGTGTATGCTATTTGCACCCCTGGTACAATTAGAAGTGTATGCTATTTGCACCCCTGGTACAATTAGCAGTGTATGCTATTTGTACCCCTGGTACAATTAGCAGTGTATGCTATTTGCACCCCTGGTACAATTAGAAGTGTATGCTATTTGCACCCCTGGTACAATTAGCAGTGTATGCTATTTGTACCCTGCTGCAATTAGAAGTGCTATTTGTACCCTGGTGCAATTAGAAATGAATGCTATTAGTACCCCGCCGGTGCACACAGCAATGTGTTCTATTAATACCTCGTCTGGTACAAATATCAATGTATGCTATTTGCACCCCTGTGCATTTACAGTACCTTGGCATATATTTACACACAGTTATCCATACTACTCATGTATTACACCTTTTTGGAATATTATCGCCCTGACATTCTTACCCTAACCATAACCAATCCCACTCCTCTTGCCTAAACCTAATCAACCCAACCAGAGCAGGCATATTCCTGAGTCTTTCCCTACCACCCTGCAAAAAAAAGAAAAATTTGTGTACACGGGTCCTGACTTGCGCTATTGCATGCAAATTATCCAATCCAAATTTAAAAAAATAAGATCACCACACAGGTAAATTGAACTCCAAACTCCCATAGGTAAGCGTATTAACCACTCACCTAGCAGTTCTTTCAGGCTATTGAACAACTGTTTACCACTTAGTTTCTTCAAGCCTCGGTTGCTAGGTAACCATACTGTATACAAAAAAATAGGTACTAACTAACAAACCAACGGTTGTATGCTTTCACTGAAGACAGAAAGCGCAACTGTAGTATCCATTTTCCGCTAGAAATTCAATTGTTATAAACTTTAGAGACAAAACTTCCCTAATATGCCAGTTTCTGCGGTCATGGAAGATGAACGTCCGCCATGATTTTGGTGCACGCGAGCAACGTTTTTTTGTTGTTACGCCACAGGGTGTAAATAGCTCAACTGTGTGGCCGAGGCTTTTCGTACCGGAGATGCAACTAGACACTCCGTTTTTTTAAAACAATGGGTCCTTGATTTCACAAAATGAATGTAGACAATAGCAGGGTTCTCATTTCTAGCCAACAAACGTTGGTTTTGCAGGCTGAAACGTCAACTGTTGCTAGCAGACTTTATTAGCTATAGCTAGCTAGCTAACGACGCTAATGTTAGCTCCATGAGTTAGTTAAAAATGCTGTCGTCCCCTTTTTAATGTTTACAGCTGCCTCATTTAAAAAAAAAGAATCTTGTAAAAATAGGTCTTAAATATGCACCTGATGGCTACATATAATGATATCATGTCGAAAGGCTGACAAAAAAGTAAACATCCTCACCAGTCAATGATCCATCTCAAAGACATGGACGCATAGAAAGCTATATTTATAGAGCTGCTGGTTGTTGCTACAAATGATGCATTTGCCTCACATGTTATTCCCCCCAGAGGTCTTGGGACTATTGCATGTTGTTTTCTGGAATTACAGCACATTGTATTCTCACTTCACTTTTGCTTTACAGCTTATTGAACTGCAACAATCCATGACAATTTGAGATTTTATTTTAATAAGTTCTAAAAACTTGACTTTTTTGAAAGATAATGTTTTTCATACTCCCTCTTGATTCATATTACAGCTCAGTAATATATAACAAAGCAACACATCTGACTAATTCTTTCTTTTTTTCCTTTTGCTACCTGACCACCACAGATCACATTTCTTAAGTTAAGTGTAAATGGCAATTAATGAACTTGATGCTTTAGTAACGTGTGAAGTGACTGTTTCTTATTCCTTGTTCTTTCACACTAAATAGTAAGATGCTCATGTTGTGACATTATGTCCCCAAGAATAGAGACAGAGGTGGGGGTCGGGGTGAGAAGTCAATACGCTGGCAGTGGCATGAGATGTATATGCCACTGGGTGGGTGAAGGATGGGGGGCGTCCACCCTTCTGTCATTGTATGAACTTGCAAACAGCAACAGACAGCATGGTAATGCCTGTGTTTTACTTGTGTTTTAGCTCATTTTACTCCTCAGGTTCCAGTGAAAGATAAGTATGTTCTTCTTGGTGTCATGATAGTGGGAAACGGCATCTTCACATTTCCAGAATTGTACTTAAAAAAATGATGGGATTCCTGTTATAGATTTTGGATTTGTGTTGATGCTCATGTAGGGTCATGCAACTGACAAAAGCACTGATTAAAGGTACAATCCGTAAACCACATCTAATCAAAAAGGATCACTCCACCACTAGTCTCGCATTGCCAGACCTTCCTCCACAGAGCTGCGGAGGAGGGTCTGGCTATTCCACACAACATTTCGGGATGGGAGAAAAAAGTGCTCTGGTTTATTAGCAGTTCATTAAACCAATCACAGTCATCATGGGAGGCGCTAAGCGCCAGACTCAATGACGGCGCCTCTGCAAAATAGCCTTGGGAAGGTACTTGTTTTGGTGGAACATGTGTATGTTTGAAAGTTGTTTGATACAAAGTTCATTGTATTATTTTAATACAAAGACGAAAGACAAGTTAATTTAAAAGTTGTGAATGTTTCTGCAGTCCATTTTGGAAGATGTGTTGATTAAAGTGCCCATATTATGAAAAAAAACATCCATGTTTCTGAATGTATCCTGCCTTCAGTCTCCGGGAGAGCTGGTCAAAATTGGCAGCGCTGTCTATGTCATTGTCCGAAACATTTGGTGTGTGCTAACCACTTTAGCTAATATCACATCAGCTAGCTGTTTGTCCAACTTCGGTCAGTACAAGGCAGGATTATCCGGGAGACTTCTTCTAAACGAGGGTGCACTTCCAACTTTGCGTGGAATACCTGCAGAACAGGGACATGGAAGTACTTCTTTAGAATTTATTTTGTAGATTATGGTGAACTCATGTGTGTTGTAGCAGTGTTTTGCCATTGAGAACGAGGTGGCTAACCGCTAGCAGCGGGGGCACACGACAACGGGGAAATGAAACGCCACAATGGGGAAATAAAACGCCACAATAACGGGACGGTTATCGTTAGGAAAAAAGAAGAACGGGGAAAGGAACCGTCACATGCGGGACACGCCGACAAAGGAACTGCAACACGCGGGACACGATCCCCGGTCTCCCGGGTGAAAGTCCTGTGTTTTCTGACCCATCCACCACCCACCACCCCAACCAACCTCCTTGCGCGGCCTTTCGCCTTATCAATACTACTCGCTACCGTCAGCGTTCTGGGATCACGAAATATGCTTCCCATTAAAATGCATTGCTTTCAATTTTGTAATCGCCACACGAAAAAAAGGCCACTTACGTGTTCTGTCCACGACTTAATAGATTACATAACATAACTATATAACGAACTGCCATGAGACCTGGCTGTACTGCACATGTGCGACTCCCAACAAAGATGGAACAGAAGTGTGATGTCTCACTCTGTAGCTAAAACAGAGAGCTCAACACACAGGGTGAAAAGAGGAGCTGCAGCAATGTGCAGTACAACAAAAATATGGTGTTTTTTGAAAATTATACCATGTAAAACCTATTCTGTTACAACCTCTAAATACAATTATGAACCTGAAAATTTGCATAATATGGGCACTTTAATATGAATTGATTATGGTGAATTTAGTGTATTAATAGAAAGTGACTTGTGTGTCTATAAAATGAAATTTAAAAGGTGAAAGCTGTTTCTTACTCCATTTCCTGCTTTATTGTTTACCATTTTTACCTGGTGTCATGCCTTAGTCACCTGGAAAACTATAGGTCAAAACTTGACATCTACAGATTGGTGAGTCTATTCAGACAGAGAAGAGGCTTTAATGATTTTAATCAGCTTTTTTGGAAACACACAAGTAACATCTTGATTAGTTGAGAAACACACAAAAAGCCTTTTATCTGTCTCTAAATGTGAAAAGTTCTAATGAACGTGTTTCAACATACATCAGATTTATGTGGTCAAAATAAAATTACAGGCTGGTTCTTTAAATTAAAAATCCCAGACAGTAATTGAAATGTAGCTGTTTGTCTTTTTTTCCACCCCAGCAGCCATGCACTTTGTGTTATAAAGTATGTTTGGCTTCTTTGAAATTATTGTATTATAACAAAGGACAGAATATTGCTTGCTGTGAATTAATAGACAGTATACATTTAACACAATATCCCAGCTGTTGGCTAAAAAAAAACCTGTAAGCGTTTCAACATACTACTGATATTGTAAAGGTTTCATAAACCCTAGGCTCATAAAATATCATTGTTTTCAACGCATAAAAGGCTATGTTAGCCTTGATGTGAAAACGTGCATAATTAATATTGCCTGCATTTTTCTTCACAGGTGTATTTCCAATACAAAACAGGCTGGATATGAAGAATATGGACAAAGGAGACATCTTATGGCATATGGCAGGGTCAGATGGAGAAGGAAAATCTTGTCATTCAGCAGCGGAAATCTATTAACTTACATACATATGGATTTATGACAACAACTGGCATAAGAAATCATGAATAACTTACAGACGGATGTTCTTATATAAGCATCAATTGTTAATTGAAGAAGCTGTCACACTCCCTGGGGCTGTCAACATAGTTTTATAAGCATTCAAACTCAGCAATACAATTCAGTGCTGCCTGATTCTCCTGTAATGCATCTTTTGCGCTTTCTGCAGAAAAAAACTAACAAAATTCAGTTCCTGAGACACATCATTCACTGTATAAGGAAGCCATTTTCTTTGCTAGCATCGTACCATCAAAGATGCTGGCGCTACACCGTCTTGGCTCAGGTAAATTCCCCAGACCCCAAGACTTTATGACGACGACCTCTGTTGCATTTTTTATGTCTCATCTCTGTAAACAGAGGCGGCAGAGTCAGCAAGAAAGGCCGGGTTGTGCTAAGGTGCTCAGGTGTGCTGACAGGTAGATCTCTACAGGCCATGTGGGACTCACTGGGGAAATCATAAGCCTCTTACAAAATGCACCTTTTTTTTTACCACACAGAAGAAGAAGAAGATAAAGAAGAAGAAAACTGCTGCACACAGAGGAGGCCTGTGCGGTGGAGCAAGTAAACGTTCATAGGGGACAATGTGAGTAGACTATCTGGGGTTCAGCATTCTTGTCAAACAACTAAAGCTTTGTTAACCTGACCTTTATTTACATTTCTTATTAAATCTGTGTGAAACATTTTCTCAGCCACGCAAACATTTTCTAACTCATGAGTGAATTCTGAAAACTAGTCTGGGGAGTTCAAGTGCCAATTTATTTCAATTATGAAAGTTTGTCGTCCAGTCTATACTCCAAAAAATGTTTTCTCTGATCCTGGATTGCTTCTGTTTTGGGGCGACCCACTGTAAACACATAGCCTTCACATTTAAGTGCAGATTTCATTTCCCATTGAGGAAGTGATGCGTATTTTTTTTTTCTGGTTGCGGTATGACCTGCCTCGTTTGCATTGTTCAAAATTCAATCTCTGTCAATTAGAGAGACAGGGACCTCTCATTCAAGAAGCAGTAATTGTTTATATACTCTATACAATTGTACAACGAAATAATACAGGCACCAGTGGGCGACATAAGTGCGAGGGCAATAATGGAGGTTAATGTCAATTAAGCAACTTATAAGAGGCAGTATCATTTACAACATTTGGGAGCTTGCTATTAGCCATGTAGCTCCATGCTTACGATCCTACCCATGCTATTTCCTGTCCTGCCTGCGTGTCACCACAGCACACGAGGAAATATCGTCTCATGTTATTTACTTTCAGGTATTTGCCATGATGTACTCTAACTTGGGTGCTAAGGGTAGCAAAAACAATCATACAGTTCATTTCACAGAATTAGCTATATTTATTTATTTTTCAAATTGATAACGTACAACAACTAATATTAACACACAGGTGAGTTATTATCATTTGCAGGTCCTTAAACATTCTTAAAGCTATAGTGCGTAGTTTCTGTCTCCCCCGTGAGGAATTATAAGCAATGACAACAACACTGTTGGCGCATCCTCATGATACAAGCCTTACGTGATCGCGCACGTGCCCCCACCTCTCCTCGATGCAGTTGCTAGTAGCCAAGGAGGACACGGAGGATTAAAAAAACATGATGGACCCTTCAGAAGAGGTCATTATCTTCACTCAAGTATCTGCGTACGAAAGTCGCCGGACGACACCATCTTCTGAACATAGCCATACTGAGAAATACAGAGAGAGTTGTGTGGAGCTGACAGTCTTAATTAGCTTTGCAGCAAGTCATTTGGAAATGGCTTGAAAGTAACAGACGTTCATTAATATCAAAAAGTTACGCACTAAATCTTTAAAATAAGTGTCAATCAGTCCTGCATGTATAGCCTACAACATGTGTGACTTATAAATAGACTGAACACACAGAAAGCAACACACTTGTTGCTCTTTTTTTCTGTTTTTTTTACCAAACTGGTCAGTTTTTTTGACGTGACACTATATGTGAGACTAACAGACTGTAATCAATATAGGAGTAGGAGTTTTAAGTTTGAAGATTTGCCTTGTCATCTGTGAGACATGACGTGATCAACATCCATCTCTATTAGATGCCCAGTTGAAAAGAGAGAGAAAAAAAGTCTGGTACAAACACTGGCCAAATCAGAGGATAGCAGCAAACACTGAGTGATAACTGCGTGTTTGAACTTGGTAATTGGTTGGTTACTCGGTAGGCAATACAACAGAGGACCTACGGAGTGTGGTGGTGTGTGTTTCCTAGCCCCACTGTGCAGCCTCATAGAGTACAAAGGCAGAAAATGAACTTCAGAGGGTTTTAATGCCTGAAGGGAAGACTATGGACATTAAATTATCAGGGGAAAACAGCAGGGTGTGAAAAAAGAGCCTTCTAAAGCCTGCGCACGCAAACGTACATACAGGCTGCTTCTGACACGGAAACCTGGCCAAATTCACAGGCTCCTTTATTCTGAGCTTCACACTGGTACTCTCGGTGTTTGTGTGTCTCTGTGTGTGTGTGTGTGTGTGTGTCTGTCTGTGTGTGTCTGTGTGTCTACGTGAATATTCTGTATTGTGCATGTTTTACTTTTTTAATTGGAATTTAAAGCAATAAGCTACCATAATGCACATCCACACATCCTTTTCTTGGATTGAAAATGGTCATATTTGTAAATATGCACAGTTCTTTTAAAAAAAAGCTACACCTACGGTAAATCTCTTATCAAAAAACCAACACTGTAGCTCATTTAGTACATCTGAGAGACGAACCTTGTGGACATTTAGAGTTTCATGTCACTGAATACATTTGATTTATTGCCATTTTTGATCATAAAACGTGCGCCTAATCTAAAAGAAAACTGCTCTTGTTAGTCTCAGTATAAGTCAACTATTTGTCATCAGTGGAGCAGCTACACATTTGTCCCTTAACAGTATTTGTCTCTTTTTTTAGCTTTGTGCTCAGGGAAAGACAAAAGACACACTGTTCAGATAATAAAAATAAGTAATGTTCTAATAAAAAAAAAGATGTAAAATATTGATTCCTCTTGTCACAACAACTTATTTATTAATAGTCTAATTTCAAAAACGTGGACACACACAGACACACACACACGGACAGACAGACAGACAGACAGAAAGAGACAGCACGCACGCACGCACGCACGCACGCACGCACGCACGCACGCACACACACATTTCATTTCTACCACTGCATCCAGTATTGTTTGTGATGACTGACATGTATAGCATGTCTGCAGCGTTCTGCATTCCACAACAGCACCAACGAGGCCTTTGAGGATCTCTCCAAATAGTCTAAATTTCAAAGTGAGCGCAAAATAAGTACAATGGGAAATAAAATACTACAGCTAAATGAAAAGAATCACTCTCGAGAGTTACAGCTTTACCCACACACACCTTATTAATCTTTAATATCGTCTTGCTCCCCTTTCTTTTCAACCCCCTCTCTCTCTCTCTCTCTCTCTCCAGTTTATCTCTTCTGAAGCAATTATGCCCAAGAGGACCGAGCACATAGGACATGCTCCCACTACCTAGAGCAATAATATATCATTACATACTAAACATATAGCAGCTACGCAAACAGCCTTTATTGCTACTCCAGGGCGAGTGCTATTTATAAGCACCAGCATAGCCACAGAGATCACTCCTCTACCTGAGCTGCATTTGTTTGTGTGGATATTATTTCAGCTTTTTCTGCTTTTCTCAGAGCACTTGTGTGCTAAAATTATGCCTTTCAGTTTGTCCATTTTTTTTTTTTTTTTTTTTTTGACATTTAATTTCAGTAGCTTCATATTGACATTAGGGGGTGCTGGAATTCTTTAGAGTTGAGTGATGAGGTGTTGGATTTGAAGCAGTGTTGAAAACTGACTACAGTGTGTGATAATGTCTTTTAAAAAATCCAGCGCTTATGAGAGTTTTACTTTAAATATAGGTTCAACAACTTCAGAATAGCTGTTGTTTGTTAACCTAAATTAATAAATGATAGTGAGAATTGACGGGGTATAGAATTTCAAAATGTGCAAACCATGTTCATCATTTGTAAAATAAAAAAATAAAAAATCTTGTAGATAGACCAAATAACTGTGACGATGTTTGCAAAAATATTTCTCAAAAAGCAATCCAGATTTAATTTTTTTTTTTAAATCAAATTCTTTACATTCAAGTCAAATGGTTTTGACTTAGATTCCTCTCAGCAAACAAACCTGCTCTGCCGTCCAAACTGAAATGAAAAGTCTTTCAATCTGTATCTGCCACAAACTCTTTTATACTTGGTGAGGAAATAAAAAAAAAAACTTCTACTTAGTAACTTATTCAAAGTCCAACTCATGAATTATTTAAGAGAACACATTTCCCCTTGTTTATTTATATATACATATGTATAAAATATCATTTATTCTAAGAGGGTCTATAAATCAAAACTATTCCCAGAGAATAACAGATAAGTGAGGTTATTGTGCAATGAGACCAGCTGGTGGTAATAATTTAATGACGTTTTACAGGCGCTATAAAGACAGCAAACAGATGTGGCATTAAGGATTATAAAGTTGGTAAAACTTTTAACAAGTGCTATGTATTTCGGCGGTACAACAGCACAACCCCCAGAATAAAAGGAATTTACACATCCTTCAATTCCAAAGCTATCAATCACACGCGTGTTATTCCCCTGGGAGCGTCTTTACATGCATATTTATCAGCTCAACATGCTAATTCCCGCTGCTATACGCCCGCCAGGCACGCCTCCAGGCGTGTTTATGAGTCGTAATTGTTGATATCTTTTGATATATTTCTCTCAACTAAGACATCATTTGGTTTTTGTGGTCGAAAGTCAATGAGGCACAATGACCCGAGCTTTCAATTCAAATTTACAGTTCACTATCTATTATATGCTGTTCAGTGCCTGGAGAGGAAGCCTCTTTCAAAGCAGAAGGGGGATTGAGCTGTACTGTATAACACTTATCAGCAGTGAAGCTCATCTCAAGGTGAGTTAATTGATTTGAAAATAAAATAAGGAAGTGAATTATTATTGCAGGGGAAACAGCACTCATGCTTTTTAGCAGGATTCAGCTTGTCGGAGTACCTCAGGGAGGAATAAATAAATAAAATGCGTGTTTGTTCTAAACTTCCGTAACTTGGATGTTGTTCACAGGAGTTCCGTAAAAGTTTCTCATCGTCTGCCATACAACTAATTGTGAAAAAGTTTACGCGGCATAAGAAACATGTGCCATATTGTTGCAGGACCCAAGTTCATCAGCATGCATTTACATTGCTAAAGAGCATATATGGCAGATGAAGCATTTCGGCATAAATTCAGCTCCACACCGGAGAATGAGTGGGAGATCTCTCTTGCTCGCGCTCTCTCTTCTCTTTCTGCCTTTTTTTTCCTTCTTCTTTATCTTTCTTCCAGTCCCTCTTCCTCTTCCCTTCCTTTTTTTCCTCGCTTTTCCCGCAGACACCTGCCGACAAGCGCACACCTCCAGGGAACCAACATCTGAGAAATGCAATTTGAGCATTTCAGCGCCACAAAGAAAAGACAAACAATGCTGGAAAAACGAGGGGATAAACACGCTGCCGAGTTGATGCTGGACAAACATGTCGCGTTCCCTCCAATTCACAAATGGCCCTGCCACGTTCAAGCGCTCACAGGTGTGGAAATTCAAGGACGAACTTGATTGCGCCTGTGGCCGCTGTTGTTGTTTCTGGGTTTGTTTGCTTGTCGTGCCTGTCTCTTTACTATTGTTTCACAGATTCGCTCCTTGAGGGATGCACTTTAAAATGACAGGAGAGGGATGGGTGCTCTTAAAAGACGAGAACAAGGGAATTAGTCTTCATCAAATGCTGTAAGCTTAGAGGAGAGAATCAGCAAGCAGGGAAGTCAGTTCCACAGGCCGAGTTGTTGAAGCAGTGGCTCAGGGGAATCGAGCGTTTCATTAATGCCTTTTGGCCTGAGAAAGCTACAAGAACTGGCAAAAGCGAATCCGTTTCATTGACACTGATTGGAAGTTTGACCAGCTTAAGT
The DNA here is from genome assembly GCF_004354835.1 of Perca flavescens. Lineage (NCBI taxonomy): Eukaryota > Metazoa > Chordata > Actinopteri > Perciformes > Percidae > Perca > Perca flavescens. The sequence continues at coordinate 10,802,785 of NC_041336.1, read as the reverse complement.
CCTTGCCCTCATCTGCAACAACTACTCTATTAAAGCTTCAGCTGCACAGCAAAGGGACAAATTACAGCCTTTTTTAGACAGTTCATAGATCTCCACAGAGAAGAAAAGAGACGGTTCTCGTCCAGTCTGTGAGTGGAGAGTCGCTCCTTACAATATGGACATTGTCAGTGGCTCATAAAAGACAAATAAGTAGGTGTCACTGCAGAAATTACTTTCTATGATGAACTACACAGCCATCATCAGCAAAGACACAGCGTCATTCACATCAACAACACAGGTGCATGAAAAATGGAATGGGCTGGCAGGATAATGAATTATTAATGACACAGTTAAGTATTATAACAGAAAATCAATGAGCATACCTGGTGTAATTAACATGCACAATGTTTTCCATAATCCAGCACAGTATAATTATGCCTCTCTATTCCAGAACACGTTAGCATTAGCTTTTTCTAAAGCACACAACACCTGTTTATTTGGTTTGCTTGTTCTCTGCCTCAAATGTTATTTAGCTACGCTCCGGTTTCGGATGTGGACCTACAGTCATTTGAAGCTGGCCGCAGACCTTAAGCTCAAAAACCTAAAGGGATCAAAACTGTGTTGTAAAATTGGCTGTTTTCACAAAATGGTTTCATGTTTCTGTCTGTGTTCTGACTAGAAAAACATTTTTCTAATTTTTTTTATTCCTTTTTGAAGTTAATACAAATGCTCCTGCACAATTTAAGTAACACACACACACACACACATATATATATATATATATATATTTCTGCAAACCCTTAGTGCTTATTTTGCTGGTTAATCACAGAATATCTGCCACCAAACATGTACACTTTATGTATTTCATGTGCTGCTATTGATTCAGATTGAAGGGTTGGGGTGTGGGCTTATCTCTGTATACTGTAACATGTCCACTAATCACTGATTACCACCGTCTGTTTGTGCTGTGACCAGTGGCAGTGTACAAGATTTCCCATCGTTCCTGAAGGATGCTGGGGAACAGCTTGAGCGGAATCCAGCACGGGACTGGGATTTTTGGCAAGTCAAACTTTATCAGCACAAACATGCGCAAAATGAAAACAAACACAACCCAGACTGCTAATTACCATCCTCTTGGACCTCTGTCCCCTATTTTTCTCGGAGAGACACAAAATGGCCGACTGCACCATGCACTCCTCCTTAAAAGTCGGAAGGGAGCTGCTGCTGCTCACTCTGTCCCAGGAACAACCCTTGTCGCCTGGATAATACAGGTTGACACACTGGTAGCCCCAGCGATTTTTCAAACCTATTATTTCATGTGCAAAGTTATAAATTAAACGACTGACACCAGTCTGGTATCTTGTGGGCCATGTGGCCTGAATCAACGCCAAATCCTGTGCCACTAATTTTACTAATTGCCTGAGCCCGGCCAACACTTTTCATTGGTGTGGAGCCTACAGTGTCACAGGAAGCTAATGAGCGCTAAATAATGTATGTGAACCTCTCTAATTGCTTCATTTCTCATTTTGCTTACCAATTCTCATATCATGCTTATGCCAATTTTTTTTTTTTTTTTTTGATGATGATTCGAACAGTGGTTAATACTAATAACCGCACCAGTCTGTCAAAGGGCAGATCCTGGGAAAATGAAGCTTACTGTATTGTATAGTATAATAGAAAAACACACGATGGCTGGGAATGTATATATATATATATATATATATATATATATATATATATATATATATATATATATATATTTACAGAATAATCCTCTCCTTCTATGTTAAATATTCAGACAGAATCTGAAATCTCCAACCATCCCTCTTTGGGTAAACATTACATTATTTTGGATGTGCTCGTTGATGCATACGGCATCATCAGGTAAGGCAGTGTATGCCAGCATGTGCCACCTGGGGCTGTGTGTGTTTATGTGTTTTTGTGTGCTTGTGTGAGTGTGTGCATATACGGATTGTATGTGTGTGTCATCTTAGCTCACATAGACATGCATATGGGTGTTTGATTGTGTGTGTGTGTGTGTGTGTGTGTGTGTGTGTGTGTGTGTGTGTGTGTGTGTGTGTGTGTGTGCGTGTTTGTGTTTGTGTGTGATTGTGTTGTTTCCCTCTCTGGCTGGGTTCCCATTGCAACACCCGTTGGCCACCTCTCCTCCCAGTCCTATCAACAGGGAAGCTGTAATTAAGCAGCAAATTTGATCATCCAAATAGCTGAATATTTAATGGTATTAAATCGCAGGGTAAAAAAAAAATCTGTATTATTTATTTACTCCCTATAGTGCAACCTCTATTCAGGCAACGCCAGGTGGTCCTGTAAATATACTCTATCTGACACACATGTTGAATTATTGACCGATAATTTATCATAATTCATGTCACTGAAAACTCAATAATGCTCTCCAGGACCTCACTGCCTCCTCCTGCCTGTGACCCAGGCAGAGACTGTGGCCTGTCAAGGTGGGGAGAAGGTTGATGCTCCCATTGAAAACAACATGGCTCGATTAAATCACATTTAGTGTATATCAAGATTGCAGTCAAGACCAAAAACCAGGACCTATTAAAATTGAACCAAAGGTCCAAAAACCAGTTAAATGTCAATTTGTGAAAATAACGATTTTACTCTGAAAGTTAAGGAAGAGCACTGAGGTGCAAAGCCTTTCTTGAACCCTAAAGCACTAGTAGTAATTGGCTTTGAATGCATATAAACATATGTTTAACAATATGCATTCTTTAAAATGCATATTAGAAAGACAAAATACACCAGACATTAAAACTACCATTTTTGTATTCTTTGCAAAAGACATTCCAGACAGGTTCAAGTCAAAACAGGCGTGTGACAGGAGTCCAAAACGTCACAAAGTGTTCCAAAAGACCAGATTTGCCATAACAAAGACAACAAGAGTGGTTTTCAAGCTGTCAAGATGTTTATTTCTACCCACAACAGCTTCAAAACCACCTGCAGCTGCATTCTTCCACTTTCTGTGACGGATATAATTTGAGGTAGAGAGTTTGAAGTGAAGTGCAGGTGGCACACTGGTCTGATGTGGTTTGTAATGTGCCTTTTTCCCTTCTATTTAACACACCTCTGGGTCATAGTCTGTAGGAAACAGTGTCATAAATTCAACCTAAAATTCAGGAAATGTGCAAAGTCTAAAACCCAAATTATGTGTTGGTGACACAAATATTTAAATATCTTGGTTACACTCATACGACATAAGGGATACGTACACAAACGTGGGACTTGTGTTTATGTTGCATGCATACTATGCTATGTTTACAGAAGTAAAGTTAAATTACTCTTGAGTTTAGGCTTAATTTAAGCATTTAAAAGCTTGGTTTTGAAAACTGGTTTGACTGGTTGGTTGAGAGTACTGTATTTGGTAGTTAAAATGTACTAAAATGTTAAAAATAATTAAATGTGACTTTTTTTTGCCCAGAGCACACTACTTGTATTTAAAATAATACTCCACTGATTTAGCATAGCACCGCTATGAAAGCTATAATTTGCATGATGGACACGTAAGTATCCAAATACTGTATATGCAGCAGAATTTCTTGAAAATCCAAAACATGCATCATACGTTACCGACAATTCAACTTCTCCAGTGACTCCAGAGATTCTGGTGTGTGTTATGCTAGTAGCGGCAAATGTAGCTTTGAGCCGCTAGCCTCAAGCAGGGGTTTGGGGCGGGCCACAGAGGTCTGGTAAGCTCACTTCTTTCTAACTCCACACCTCCAAATTTTTCACATTTTCAAACTTGTAGTCTTCAGCTCCAACCGACGCTGACTCAAGTGACATCACTTGAGGTAGTTGGACTTTGTGCAGCTCCCTCTGGAACCACAAAAGGCTTCACATGTGTTTCACATATGCAGTAGTACTCCAAGACGCTTTAAGGATATCATTAGCTTTTTACATAATTTGGTTAATACTATGTTGATTCAGTCAATTACAGGCCACTATAAATGTAATAGATTACCTGATTTAAAGCTCCATTGTGTAATGTTTTGAGTTGATTCTTAGTAAAAAAAAAAACTTTGTTCTTTCACAAATATGTGCTCATTCATGTGTAATTACTTCCACCAACTAATCAAAGTATTCTCGTAAGCGTAGAATCTGCCATTCAGAATCATTCAGAATTGATACGAGCCAGTCGCTCGAATGACGGCCGCCATGTTGGACCTCCATCTTTAAAATACATTAGCCTATTCTCTAGGACATGTACTGGAGTCACCAAGGGAGTTGAAAAGAGAATTAAAATGGCAAACGCAACAGGCAAAGCAACAAGACCAAAGTTAATATTGGAGTGGCTTTTCCAAGATTGAAAGAGCTCATAAGGAGCAAGGATTTTAAAAGGGACGCCGAAGTTGCCTGCTTTCTTCTCAAAAGGTAATTCTGCCTATTTGTGTTTTTTTTTGTTGCTTGGCTAACTATAGCATGGTTGTGCATAACGCTAGAACGACGTCTAGGATACTTTTCCTTGCGTCAATGATGCTAAAGGATTGTCGACCTTGTAACATAAACGTAATCATACGTGTCGTGATTTCCCTGCCAGACAACTCACGTCATTTGCAGTTGTAACACAGACTAGCTACAGCTAGAACAACTGCGTGTAAACGATGGAGATAGTAAGAGTTAATTTCAGTTTCATTGACATGATTGTTCATACTGCTCAGAGAAATATATTAAAAACACAAACCTCTGTTGCTTCTCTCCTACGCTGTAAACATTGCCTTAGACTATTAATCTCGTACAATATACAGAATAACAATAGCATTGATACTTCACTAACATTAGCTTGCATATGTTTGGGAACCTGATAGCTGATGTTAGCAATGAAATGGTACCAAAATAACGTAAAACTAGTATTACACTGGAAGGAACACTGACGGACGAAGTCGTACTTCTTGGAATAATATGGCCACCGTAGAAGTTAAAACACGGGAGGGGCTAGAAAGTAATATTCAGTTGGTTGTCATATACAATTTCACCAATAGATGGGAGAAATTCTTACACAATGTAGCTTTAAAGTGTTTTTTTTATAGCTGAGGTCATTCCCAACAAAGATGGAACAGAAGTGTGATGCCTCACTCTGTATCTAAAACTGAGAGCTCAACACACTTGGTGAAAAGAGGAGCTGCAGCAATGTGCAGTACAATAAAAATATGGTGTTTTTTTTTTTTATTAAACCATGTAAACCTATTCTGATATAACCTTTACATACAATTATGAACCTGAAAATGAGCATAATATGAGCACTTTAATCATTTCATCCTGACCATCCTAAACGGTACCTGGTCATTAACTCAGACTAACTGGCTCTCTGTCGCTGTCTTCTTTGATTCAACTGTACGGTTTTCACTGCTCATTTGTCTCTTGTAAAGGACTTTGCCTCGGCTTAGACGCCTTGTTTCAGTAAAGTGCTGGATAAATAATGATTAATTAATTGATTGATTGATGAAAGGGATCTTGTGGCACATTAGAACAACAAAAGTCTGCAGCGGGGATTGTTTAGGGATAATGATAAATAGTGGTATGCTAAAAGAAAATGTCTAAAAATACAAAATGCTCTTATTATCCATTAATGACAACACAGTACAGTAGTCATAGTGTCTAATGCAACACCCAAACAGAATGTCACTGGCAGGAAACACAACACCGCATCCCTTAATAGGATTGTGCCTGTATAGCAATTTGTCAAGCAAAAATATCCAGTATTTATGAGACAAATATAGCACATTGGAACAAGTAAGAGAGAAAGAAATCACTAAATAGTCAATAGGATTAACCAAAGCATAAACTAAATGCTCCTTGATGTGTCATCGATAAAAGGATTTTTGATTATTCGTCACCATAAAATGCGTGGCAAGATTGTCATGCCGTCATTGTATTACTGTATCCCTTTTATCTGTCTGTCAATCTAGCTGCATTAGAATCTGGGCGCTGTTTTCTCCCCCGCCTTGTTTTTATTTTAAAATGGATTTAACACACAGTCTGCATTTAGAGTGCAAAAAAAAAAACAGATTACCTCATCGCCTCAGGTCGCTCTTGTTGTGTTAATAACTGGTGAACTTCCATAAACGTGGCCTCGCCAAAGACACAATGTCATGTTCAATTAATCCGTCTGCAATCAATACGTTGGATTTGACACTTTAGCACATTAGTCACCATGTATAATTTTATTCACAAACAACAACAAAAACTCGGCAGACAACCAGAGCTATTCTAACGGGAAATAAGTAATATTAGTGTTTGTTTATGTGCTCATGGAGTGATTTGGGTTGTCGGAGTGTAGTATTTTGGCACAGCGGCCTTGTATACACATACTGTTGTAATTGTTATAAGTTTGATTCTTGCTACAGCTGGTGTGTGATGACACCAGGATGCCCATTTTCATCAATGGATGACAGCTACACCAATTTTTTTTTCGACGTTTTTGAAGCCTTTTTTTTCACAGTTTGTTTTTGCTTTTTCCAACGTTTTAAATTGTTAAATTTTTCTTCTACACATTTTCAGCGCTTGTTTCTACATCCCATATTTTCTGATATAAAACAAAAATTGAAAACGGGTCAATTTGACCCGAAGTCAACACAAGGGTGTTAAGCAAATATTTTCTTTATGTGTATTTTTCCTTCCACTGGAGGTGAATCAAACTGCTTTTCGACCTTATGACATTTGTCATGGTAGACACACAGTACAGTAAATGTCATTTTGTACAAATCCGCTTTATTGAGTATAACTTGTATATAATATAAAAAAAACAAGGTCACGGTTGTACTATTGTCATACCTCCAAATGTAATTGTCTTATGCAAATGAGTTTCAACAGCATTTCATAACACGAGAACTTAGCTGTGTGCTCCTCATCTATTTCTTTACCTTGACTATTGGATACTATGCTGTACATCACAGTCTATGGCAGAAATATTGTAAGACGTTTTACTCTTGTGTTATTCGAAAAACTGGACATCTAAAATAGCAATTCAAAGTGTAGCTACCTTATTTAACTGTGATCCCCAACCCGTTCTCACCAAGAAAATTACCGTATGGGTCAATTATGCAACTATCTCATAACGACCCACAATTGTGTGTGTGAAATTAACCATCCGTGATGTTACATCCTCATTTTAATTCTTTTACGTGACTAATTTTATGCCAATCTCTGATAATTTCCTAACCCTAACTAATAGTGCGTTCCATTTACCTCGGAAGTCGGAAACCAGAGCTGGGAATGACGTCACACCCGAGTTGACTGTGTTCCATTTAACATGTCAGAATTCACTGTGGGTTTTGCTCTAACCAGGTTAGCCATTGTTAGCAATACCAGTTGATAACAACGCATTGCGCTGTTTTCTTTTGTGTGCATACGAACAGCGTAGCAACATGTCCACAGATAGAAGTTGGACAGGACTGTATACGACTGATTTAGTGAGACACAAATAAGACAGAAGTGCTAATAAAATGTTACTACAGCTTTCACTACTGTTGATACACGGGGCAGCTATGTTGGATTTTGAGCTCGAGGTACTGCCAGGTTGTCCCACTTCCCAACTCGGAAATCCGACTTCAGAAGGCATGTTTTTTTATCGACTTCCGAGTACAAATGGAATGCACTATAAATTTCCATTTCCCAACGTTAATTACGTGTTTGAAACGGCGGCTGTTACATTAAATAGAACAATCCCATGATTAAAACTGGCATTGCAGTAATGTGTTCTTTTAATGAAAGAGAAATATGTTGTTGGACAAATAGAGCTTGTTTTCTTTGTTTATCAAAAACCAAAAGAAAAACATCTTTCACCTTTTTTATAAATCAGTTTAAGTCAGTTTAGAGTTGGTCAACAAAAATCACTGCAACAGTAGTATCTCCATGATAAATAAAGGTGTGTTTCATGATGCATGACTATCAGCAGAAGTCTGTAACAGAACAAGCCTGCAGACAACAGTAAGAGAAACACAAAGACAAAAAGCTTTTTTTAAGTTGACATCATTTTAAAAAAAAAAACAGTTCATTCAAAACAACGATTTGATCTAAGCCTTTACAAATGAAATACATGTTTTGAATAATTTATCTAACGCAAACATTTCTTGTTAATTCGGGCTAATTATAGCCATGCTAGTGGAGAGTTGGTAATTTAAGCTCTAGGGCTCCACTTGTCACAATGACTACTTGAAGCTTCAGTGACTACCAAAAATAATATGTGCACTTACTTAATAAAAATTCGCCTTGCAATCAGGCGAGTTCAAAGGGAATTCTGTGAGGCGGTGCATTAGGCGGTCGACATTACACTACAGCGGTTGTGGATTGTTGTTGCAAAGGAGCACCAGCCCAAATCACACTGGTCAAATTACAGCCTGTTTTATGTTATTCAGATGACAGCAATGGGGAAATAAGTGGATCATGAACAAATCTATGCTGCTTTAGCTCCATGGGTGAGACCCAGGCGGTATTCATGGCTCCAAACTGGGAGCTAAAGGAGCCTAAATAACTGGCAGAAAAGGGTATTTAATGAGCCAACATTAAGGCCCTCACAGGCAGTGAAGGCAACATTATCAAGAGGATGCAGGTGAGTACAAGCGGATACAAGCATGGGATGATTGGATAGAAGACACCATGTTCTGCATTTATTTGATGGGAAATGACTCAGACCTAGCATGACGCAGCTGATCATTGAGGAGGCTGTGTATCTTGTGTTATAAGCAACACATTTTTGCGTGGAGCAAATTCATCCTCAAGCAAAACAAGCAAAACCTGGACTGGTGAAATTACAATATGTAATTCCTCTGCAAACAGCAACACATTTTAAAAGACTCGGGCTATACAGTTTTGTCAGACGTTGTTGAACCTAAAGAGCCTAATGTAAAGTACTTGGCACTATTCAGTAACTATTGTTAGGACTGGTGATAAATTACAGTTATTGAGACAGACTCCTGTCATTTCATGACATGAGAGTTGTTTCAGCTAACTACCGCTAATAGCTCTTTGTATTTATAGAGAGAGAAAAAAACTGAAATATACAATCTACTGCAATTAAACGGCTGTAATCAATATTTCTATAACAATGTATCAAATGACAATGTGAAAGGGGTCGTTCATAGTGACAAACCTACAATTAATTATCACCTGAATCTACAGATCTACTCAGCTTTACGGAGCTTTATGAGTTTCAACTCATTGCTTAGCTGCACTGCCCACGACTTTAATGTTTTGATTCACTCTCAACGCTCTCGCAGAGTAGTCATTGGCCGCATCGGACAACTCTTTTCAGCAAAAAAACCCTCTAAAACCCACTGTACACTACACACTCACCTCCAAACAGCAGAACTACAACGTTAGAGACTAGCTAGGGGAACATTTAGCAGCTAAAGAAACACATAAAGGGCACGTTACCTCCTGCACTGGCACTGAACGTTGGTATCAGATGTAAATCCTGAGCTATCTGTATGATCGTAATTCGTAAATATCGTAATATCTGTCACATGAATGAATTAATTGCGAAAATCTGATGCAAAATTCAATCTTTAACTACAGTTAGCTAAATGTAGCCAGCCAGGCAACTGTGCACATACACTGTATAATAATATAATAATATATGATTCTATATATAATATAATATAATAATTCTGTTGTTTCTTTTAAAAGGCAACTCAAGACACTTATTTAAACAAGCTTTTAGTTGACTTTGACTTTTTAAATGTTTTAATTTTATTCATTGTATTTTGATGTGGTTGTACCTTGTAAAGCACTTTGTGATTTTTATCTGTGAAAAGCGCTCTATAAATAAACTTTACTTACTTACTTACTTAATAATATTAATGGACAAATTTTCATAATGAGTTTATGGTCTCAGTTGCTAGTTTTACTGTAAGTCTTCTTCAACACAGAATGATGTTCATTTTTTGAATTATGGTCTCGTTGATTTTAAAATCGGCGATAAAGCAGGGGGTGTTTTAGGGCGTGGCTATGATGTGATTGCCAGTGAAAGTGTGTAACGTAACGTAGAGTGTAAGGGCTCCTCCCTCACTCCTCCCTCTCGTCTAAAATCGTCACTTCCGCAACCAGGATGGCTGCGCCTCTAACAGCAAACTCAACGACTCATAGCAGATCTCCACAAACCAATGGGTGACGTCACACATGCTCTGTCTATGACTGTGCATGATTTTCAGTGGTGACCATTTAAAGAAAATCAACTTACCAGCAGACAGAGAATACATTACATATGATGCAATACAATACTGCAATGCTGATAATGCAAATACGCTGATGTTAGTGACACATACTGAGTCCAATTACCTGTCTAAAGAGTTTAAATGTGAATGTGTAAAGCCTAGATCAAACGATCTAACCCCGTAATAAGACACGCCCCCAAGTTTCTATTAACAACCAAACACTTCTTCAACCTTGTGGAGGAGTGTGAAAAGTTAAAGCAATCTTCTAATAAAAAATGTGATGTGAAGAAATGGGCAGAGCCTGAGCAGAAACTGGTCCATAAAAGCTACAACCACATACGCACCAGACAACAACAAACAGGGACCTAATGAAAATCTTACAGTAACAAAGATGATATCCCTCCTGCCAAACACATACAAAAGCCTCAGGGTGCTGATAAACTAAAACAGTGTAGATCGGAAACACTGCCAGCAGTTATCATCAAAATTGAAAAATCAAATGTTTCCTGGCAACAAGAAGTCTCTCAGTGTTTGAAGCAACAGTCTTTGAGGCAACTCCAAGGACGCTGTTGCTCATCATATCAACCAAAATGTAGTGTTTTTGTTTATCACTGCTGCTTGACTTTTCCTTGAAGTTGTTCGAGAATAACTCAACTTCATTATCGACATTTAGTATTGACAGGGCCAGTCGTTTCTCTTTGAGCATCTGCACTGAGAGAGTGTCTGACAGATGTTTGTCTGATTGGACAAAGTGTTTAATTTAAAGTTTGCATGCCATGTTGCGAAACTGATTTTGACACATTTTTCCATGTTGATACAGTTCTACTTAGCTGCACATATTGTTTATTTGCCTTTCAATTTGAGAGATATGTTGAAAGAGAAAGAGACAGTATGAAGAATGAGAAACAAACATATAGTGTGGTTACATTGATGCGTCGATCCATGCCGTTGCTCATTTAAAGGAGCTGAAACACTTTAGATAGATAGATAGATAGATAGATAAATATATAGATAAATAGATACATATATAGATAGATAGATAGATAGATAGATAGATAGATAGATAGATAGATAGATAGATAGATAGATAGATAGATAGATAGATGGATAGAAAGATAGATAGATAAATATATAGATAGATATATAGATAGATGGGAAACTAGCAGCTCTACAGACTTGAATCTTAAGTGCAGAAGCAAACAATGCATAATCTATCTTCAGCTATGACACATTTACTGGTGATGCAATCAGCTTTTGTGGTTTAAAGCTAAAGATAAACCAGGTCAACTGAATATTCCTTGTGGCTTGTGGTAAGACTTTGACTTATACATTATATAGTCACAGTGTGCCCTGCCTGCATGCACTGCAGTTTGCTGCATTTCTTTGTCCCCCCAGAGTTGCTCCCAACTTGCCCTTTTTACCCCGCGCCATGTTCGCAGCTGCAGGTGGCGTTTCCGTACAATATTTAACAGCTTCACACATGCCTTCGCCCACCCCCCTTGCACCCTCTACCCCGCTATCCCAGCGAGTCCCTGCATGGCGTTTGAGCTCTGAACAGCCTTACCATCAGTCCAGTGTAAATAACATGAAGTGGCAACTCATAAATAGTTAATGATGCAAAAAATCTATGAAGTCACTCCCCCGGCTCTCTGAACACTGCGCTGCTGACGGTTGCTATGTTTCCTGGAGGGTCTTGTGGGACGCACAGTGTTGGTTTGAATCATTGCCGGTGCCGTGACGAATTCACAGAGCGATTAGTAACAGGTGGTAAAACGCCACAGCAGGTTATTCAAGGCGGGCTGATATCACAGAGCTAAAGGTAATTATACATGTTTGCACTGCATGTCAATAGAAGTCGACATGGACATAAGACCTCAGCAGCAAATAAGAGATGAGCACTTTGTTGTTATGCTCAAACGAGCTCACTGCGCTGGACAAACTACAGGCCTGCATGTCTAGACATGGAGCACGGCGGGGGGCTTTGAATGGGATCCACTGCGGGCACTTTTTGAATTATGCAAGTACTCAAGTCATCCTCAGACCTCAGTTCCACTTTGCTATTAAATGTCCTCTCCGGTTCTTTCACCAGCAGCTGATCAGATTCACTGAATATATGTGAACGCATGCATATTAACAGATTTAAGAATTAAGATGTTCAATCCATTTTTATACGGATCACCCATTTTATTGAATCAATCACTCCTTTGCTATTTCAGATATATCTAAACATAACTAGTTTTAATATATATTCAAATAATATATTAAATGAAGGTAACTGTTCACACAAGACAGTAACAGTGAGCTATTTAAATTAGTTGGATACATGGTTAAATGCAACTCTGCTCTTATCAGTGTGTTTTTTTACCGTGTGTATTTTGTCCACAGCAATCCCACCAATCCGTCCCGAAACGTCCCAGATAGAGATTAAATGCCATTTGTAAATCTTAACAATCATTCCCTGAAAGAACCAAGCAGGCCTGTCTTGTTGCACAATCCCCATTTTTTTCTTCAACACTTGCCATTTCCAGCGTGTAGCTTGCTTGTTGTTTCCCGTAGTGAACAATAGTTTAAGAACAGCAACACAAAGAGAGCGGAAGGTGCGGGACATCCGGCGGACATCCGGCGGCGCCGGATGATCCAGCGATTATCCTGGAAATTAACTGTTGTTGATCCAGACTAATAATATTATGACATCCACCTGTCAATCAATGTATAACTTTAAGCAATACAGAGCTAAGCTAGCTAGCACTTTTCAACGATCAAATCAAATTGCTTCCAACGTATGTCCCGCCTGCCGATATCGCTTCACTCGGAAATACGTCTTGATACAGAAGCGAGAGACTCTCGAAATGCTGTTTCATCTTGACTTTAACTTTGAGTTACTTTTGGTTCTCACTAACTTCCGCCACATTTTTTTTTACCTTAATGCTTCATGCTTCTATTAAAATTGTACAGACACCTGCTAAATATAATACAATCCAAGGCAATAGCACTGTAATGAAAACTAAAATACCTACTTAATAAAATCAACCTTTTAAAGGAACACGGCGACTTATTGGGACTTTATAGTCACAGCGTGTACAAATAACAAGGTCACATGAGACACAGCCATCTTCTAACCGTATACATACTGGGAACTATATTCTCAGAAAGGCGAAGCAGTGCTACTTTACCACTTGGGCAGAGTGATATGCTTGCAGCACCTGAGAAGCCCTGTGCAGAGAGTAGCACCCATTATCTGTTCAAAATGTTTTATGTTCTGTGAAAAATGTTCTGTTAAAGAAAAGAGAGAAAATAAATATTTGCGTGTGCTGTAAAGTGGTTGGAAAAAATGAAATCGGAATCGGCTAAAATCTGTATCGGCTGGCTTAACTCAATGAAAATCGGAAATCGGAATCGGCCTAGAAAGTTGTAATCGGTGCATCTCTACTTGTTATTTGTACTCACTGTGACTATACAAATCACAACATGTAAACAGGAACATGTTGACATTATTTTCTCACTTATTCGGAGCAGTAGCCTAGTTGGAACCTGTTACCTCCAGGATCTGTGCTAAGCTAAGCTACCGGTGGGGCCGTCGGACAGAGTTACAACACGCACGGAGATGAGAAGGGTATTTATGGACTTATCTAACTCTGGCGGTTACAGTGAATAAGCTAAAGTCCCAATAAGTTGGCGTGTTCCTTTAATAGCTTGCAGTGGTCAATTTGAGGGCATTTCATTTGTCTGTAGTGGTAGTGGTGGTGTTGTTGCAGCACATTGTATTATTGAGATGTTTCTATTATTTTGTCCACCCCCACTACTTCCTTTAAACATAAAGAAACATGGACTTTGAGTTTTTTTCAGGGAGTGGAAGGCTGCCAATTTGGAAAAAGGCAAAGGCCAAAACTAGAAGGCAGTGTCCCGGGAACGGAATACATAAATGAATAAATAAATAAATAAATAAATGAGCAAATAAATAGATAAATAAATGAATACAGGAAGGATCTGACATAATGAAAGCACATCCCTGCTCATCCAGACCCAGACGGAGCTGGTCCCAGACTGTGTTTGAACCTGGACCTCCTCCTCTTCCTCCAGGGCTGCCACATTTCCCCCTTGATGCAGCACATTAGTTTTGTTGCTGAATTGGATCTCCTCATGCACGCAGCGAGTTTCCCCATCAGCTGCCTGTCTGTCAGTGTGAGGATGATAATTCGGAAGGAGGCTGGGGAACAGCTGCTCTCGCAACAGCCAATAATAATGCAAAAAAAATTACTAACCTTAAAAACCGCAGAGATGGGAGTAAATTGGGAATGTATACAGCTTTCGCGGGCCCTCTCCCGTGAATTGTCTCTTCCCTGACAAGCAGCTCATTGCATTTCCCATCATGCATCTGATCGGTCATTCAGAAACACAAAACACAAATAAGTCAAGTCAACCATCTGCTTGTTAGTGGCAACTATAAAAGTGCCTGTTTTAAAATAAACAATAAAATTACTTTGACGGACCAGAGACCACCTGAATGGAAAATCAAATATTTTGTGTTTTTTGAGGTAGGTGTCTGTCAACTATAAAACAAAGCTTGTCTTTAATTTATTGCAGCAACACACACAATACTTGTGTCGTCCTCATTTTCCAAATCAATAATCAGCCCAGCATGCTTCATTAACAGTGACCAATCAGAGACAAGCTGGGGATCTCATTTTACAACATGAGCATTCTGAAGACATAAACCATCTGCTACTTGTAGGAACAGAAAAATCAAATTAATCCATTCTTATGCATTCAGATTTTAAAGCAATTAAAGATGTTCTCTGTCTAATCGCAGACACAGAAGTAGCTTGGTAATGAGGAAGGCAAACTCTTAGGTGAACTTTGCAGACTTCTCAACAGCGCGTTTGGAAACTTTACAAGTCTTGCACACTCCAGTGAGCCGTTAGCCTGTACAATACAGATGTTGGCAACAACAGTGAATTTTTTATTAAGCATTTAATCATTGCGCAAACCCAGATTTCCCATAATAGAGGGCTCAAATTCAAAATCCTGGGATGCCAAATCATCTACAGTGTAATGTTTTCTTTTTTAATATAAGAAATAAACAGCTGCCAAACAAGCGCAACTGGTTTTAAGATTCTATAAAAACCCAATGATGAACTAGAATGTTGAATTTACCTTAATTAAGCTTGGGGAGTTCTGTTTGCCCAGAATGCTAATTTGAGCTCAGATGTGGTGCCGGTGCTTTGGTAACCTCAGAGGGTTCGGGCATCAAACCCATGCAACCACAGCTTATTACAGCAGGATGCTGTCCAATTAAAGCTAAAGTATGGGTGGCTTTAAGACAAAACACAATATGGAGCAATGCTTTATTCTCACATTGACTCCATAACCTCTATCATTAACACATACATGGGATAACAGACACTCTGCTGCGATAGTTAGCTGTACAGTAATCTGTATAACAGATGTGTAGGCAACAGGACAAGATTTTGGCATTGGAAGCATTCTGGTTTCTGTTTGTAGTCCGTTTGTAGTCCGAGTAGCACTGACTAATCATGTTTGAGTGGGCTTTGCTTGTATGCAGGTAGTCTCGCATCTCCACAGCGCTGTAGAGTAATGTCTGGCTCTACCACACACACATTCCAGGATAGGAGAAAAAAAAATGCTCCCTGCAAATGAAAACGCCACATACAATATTAAATGAAGTCAACTGTTCACACAATACAGTAACGTGAGCTATTTGAATTAGCTGGATACATGGTATAACGTAATTTGGTATCAGCAGTGTATCGCCGTGTGTATTTCGTCCACAGCTATCCCCGCCAGTCGTTCCCAAAACGTCCCGATTAGATAGTAAATGCCATAAACATATTCTTTGTAAATCTTTACAATCATTCCCTAAAAAAAAATCAAGCAGGCCTGTCTTGTTGCATGTCCAAATTTCCTTGAAAACTTCATCCATTTTTAGCATATAGCTTGATAGCCCGAAGATTATTGTTGTTTTTTCCGAATCGAACGGAGTTTGAGAACGGCAACACACAGAAAGCGGAAAGCAAAGGGACATCCGGCGGATGTGAAGCAATTATCCATTTATATGCAGATGTCTGTTTATAGCGATGTCGTCTTTCAACTTCATTTGCGCGTCTCAAGTTGCTAATCGGACTGTAAACAATGACTGACACTTGGAAGAGGAAGTCTTGGCTCGGTTATATACGCATGAACACCCACACCTATTACCTCTGCATTGATTTATTGAAAAAGAGTTGACTCTTTGTATTTCAGCTTCATCAGCTGCAATCAGAACAAATTACAATAAAAATAGCCATTAATAGATCAAAATCACTGTAGCCTGTATGCATGTTAGAGTTGTGACTGACAAGGAGCTGTCACTAAAATGTTACATTCCACCAGCGTAAAGGATTTCTTCAATAAAACTCCTTCCTTGCATGCTACTCAAGCAAATTATCACTGAACGATATGGAAGCTTTGATGAGGCAACACATGAGTGGACTCACATATTTTAGGTTGCAGTTTCCCTGCTTAAGTACCACCTCAATATCAGTCCTTCACTTGAAATTGGCCTCATACCTTTATCTATCGAATGGATAACAAAAAATGACTTAAGTCTTAATAAATAAATACAGGAATAAATAAATAAATGTATAAATAAATAAAGGAATTAAATATGGAAATAAATAAATACATGTATAAGTAAATACATGAATTCATTTATTTATGTATTAAGGCATTTATTTATTTATGCATTTATTTATTTTTTCATTCATTTATTTATGTATTTATTTATTTATTCATACATTTATTTATGCATTTATTTATTTGAACCTAAGTCATTTTTCGTCCTCCATAGAATATAAAGACTTGAACTAAACAAAATAGTGTTTGTGCTTGCAAGGAAATCTGTGCTGCTCACATGATGTAGCCTATTCAGTTTTCATTCTTGCTTTAAATTCTACTGTGATTATTGTAATTATCAGAGCTATATTTCTAGTTCAGTCCCTTTCCCTTCACCCCAGCACGATTTTCATGTGCACTCACATTTGTGGCCCCAGTTGAAATTCATGAAGTCCCCCCAGTGCTGGGGTTTGCTGGGCGGGCGACCAAGCCAAGAGCGCAATGAGCTCATTGTTACGCTCCGACTGCTGCTCTCGATTTCAGAGCTATCAACAGCTGTCGATCGGAGATGTCCTGGACCCCGTCCATCAATCACAGGCCCCCATCATCAGGAGACAAAACAAATAACAGTCAGCCAAATGTACAGTCCAGAGTCAAACCGTGTGCAACAAAACAGCCCAACACAAACGCAAACATGACTCAACTTTAGAAAGGGGTCTCATGTAGTTGCTGACAGACTGTTAAAAAAAGGTCAAAAGTTCAGCAGTGCGTGAAGTTTGTGTGCTGGTCCTGGTAGAGCATCACAACAACGCTTCCAGGTTGTTAGTTAGACTCTCACTCGCTCAGGTCACCCATGCTGAAAGAAATAAATTAACTCAATGCTCTGTAAGGCTTCAAATGTTGTTTGCCACTACAGAAAAAAAAAAAAAATAATAATAGAAACAAAAGCTGCAAAATGTAGTTCTTTTCATTTTCATACCTTTAAGAATGTAAATTTTTCATATGAGCTCTAATGAGGTAACACTAAAGAAACACAATAATTCTGCTCAGCCTTTTAGCATAACTACGTTAACTATTAACGTTTTGCCAGTACGTATTTAATGAGTATGTTTATGTAGAAAAAATTACCCAGATTCTACAAATAGAACACTGTATGCTACATGGACACATACTATGATTCCTACATACACTATTCAATTACAACCCTTCCTTGAAAAACAGCCATTATGACTTTTAGATTTTTATATATATATGAAAATCTATATACATATGAACATATATATATATATGTTCATATGTTCATAATGACGGCACCCACTAGGGGCCATAGTAATTGGGAGCAAAGCAGAAAGTAAGGTGACGAAGTATAAAACGTTCATCGGTGTTTTAAGCCCCCAACGTCTCCTTCCAGGTAACGCTGCCAGGAAGGCACTAGGATTAGGCAATGGTTATGGTTATGGTTATGGTTATGGTTATGGTTATGGTTAAGGTTAGGGTTAAGGTTAGGGTTAAGGTTAGGGTTAGGGTTAGGGTTAGGTGCCTTGAAGTCAGCGGTCGCAGCGCTGCCTAGAAGGAGACAGTGGGGGCTTAAAACACCATAGAGCATATAAAACACCAAATTTTCCTCATAAGGAGGTAGGTTGGGGTGGTGGATGTGTCAAATAAACACCGGACATTGACCCAGGAGACCGTGGTTTGTGTCCCATTGAAAAATAAAAGTGGACGGCAAGTTTTTTTTTTACTTTACGGAACAAACTAAACTGTGTTGCGTTCTGTGTCACGTGTGTAACCGGAATTGAAGTGACATCTGATCTTAAATAAGTAGTATTTGTACCTAAACATAACCAAACTGCGACCGTTCACAATGCTAACAACGTGTTTATAACAGGGACCATTACGTTCTCTGGTTTAGATATGAGGACAGAAAACGGTCCTGTGTGTCGGATTTCCTGCCACAGCTAGGGGCGTTAATTTATGAAACGCTCCTATGGTTCGTATTAGAGGGTAGGAATAAACAACCTTTATGCAGGTTGCGATTTGTGTAGAAACCTGAGGGGGGGATGTTGTTTGATCATGTACAACAAAACAAAACATGGAAGAATTAAAAGGATACTTCACCGATTTAGCATTAAGCTTTGTATCAGCAGAAACACTGTAGTATTTTTGAATGACCGTGCTTCCCTCCCTCCTGTCCCCCTGAGACGAGAGATCTCTGTATTGTGGGTCTGGAAAAAAATCTTCTGATGACGTAAAACGACGATTTTTGCGTCATTGGAAGATTTTAAAGCCCATAGGCAATGGACTACAGCCAGTAGTATGAGCTACTTCTGCATGTTTTCAACACGCCCATAGGGGGTCGGACTGTCGTCTTTGTCCAAGTATTGCCGAAGCAAAACGAGCGTCAGCCATTTTGAATCCTCGCTACTGGCTTCTCAGCAGAAAACTTTTAGATAGATAGATTTATTCATCCCGAAGGAAATTTTAGAACAACAATTATGTGCATTCAAACTACCGCACACATGTACCACCGGGATACATTGGTACAGATCGGAGAATATGCAGGAAACTTTATTGCAGACGGAATACTTGACACACTATGCGGCTTTCGCCTGCCGGCTTTCATGGAGACCAGCGGTGTTGCTCGATGCATCTGGCCGGTAAAGGGACATCATCAGCGGGGAGCGTTGAACGAGTGCCGGTGGAAAGCTAACGCCAGCCGGCCACCTGTTCCATCAATCCTGCTTGCAAGTGTCCGCTCATTAGACAACAAACTGGACTACATCCAACTTCAAAAAAACTCCCAACGCGAGTTCAGAGACACTGAACAACAGTGTACCGGACTATCCGGCTACCAGGCCGGCTGCTCTGTAAGACTAGTCAAGGTGGGCTGTGTTAACACGGACTGCCAGGTGCAGAAATGCTTGTATCCAACTAACTGCTAACTGCTGGTGGAGTTTGTGACTGTTAAATGCCAACCATTCTACATTCAATGCTAATTTATGGCTGTATTTACAGCACACCAAGCGCTAATGCTGGTAGATATGTGTTAGTTGAACTTTAGGGAGCATATAATGTGTGTGCACTAAATGTAGCCTGTTTCGTATGTTGTTTTTATATAATGTCGTTTTTATATATTTTAATTGTGTAACCACTTGATGGTGAAAATGTTGTTTCGTGCATATGGTTGAAATGACAATAAAACACACTTGAGTTGAGTTGACTGTCTCACTGTCTGTCTGTCTGTAAACAGTAGGCGTGGCTTGGGAGTATAGACGCTAAACCAGCGAAGCAAGTGCATTCTGGGATTTGGGGTCTTTCATCCACATGAGCCAAAAACACATTTTCTGGCTTTTCTCGACATAGAAGCCACCAATTTTTAAAAAAATTCACATTTCTACTACATAAGTTACCCAATTTAAAGATATATTCATCTTTCCAACGTGAAATATCCCTTTAGATCCCCCTTTTAATATCATGGATATAGTGCCACTCTGCCAGCCATGCCAAAACACAAATTTAATAACTTCAACATCCAGTGGAATATAATCTCAAAATAAAATAGCACAATGTGGTATCAACATAAAACACACTGCTTTCAATCCGGAGAGCGGAGTTTAATTAGCAGCGGAAAAAGAAATACTTTCACCCAGGAAATGCTCGTTCGTTCCTTGGGACTGTTTTAACCACGATCTATTTCCTAAAATTTACTAGTAGTGGTCATCGCCGCATAACGCTCATTTTTTTCTGGCTAGCGGCTAAATACAACCAGCAACTGCCGCTCAGATTTTATTGTATTATCGCTAGCTCATGTTACAGCGCTTGACTTAGTTTAAAATACTTCTATTTCAGCTATATAATATATGGTTTATTGGTGAGCATTGATCCCTTTGAGGTCGGGATACATTTCGCCCCACCGGGGATAAATATAATTCCGCAGGGATATATAGATCAGAAAGGGGGAAATCCCACGCATTCCCCATTCCTGTGTCTTGGTATTTCACTGATGACAGATGGTTTGTGGAAATAACATAAATAAATACAAACTACCAAACATGGATAGAAACAATGCAGGATTGAAATATATTATATAATATACACACAAACACATTAAGCGCATTTCTAAGATCTCAATATGTTTCTGTGAGAAATGCTGAATGCAAACATAACTATATGTTTACAAGAAAACTCGCCAGGGTTTAAACCTTTGCTGCACATTTGTTCTATATTATATCATGTTGTCTTTATTATGGGTGCTTTTTGCTTTGATGTGCTGTACAAGTCTGCAGTTTTGTGTGGTGGGCAGTAAAGATTTATATTGCTTATTTACTGTAGAAAAACAGATGCCAAAGATTTCAAATTGCTGTTCACTTCAAATAGAACTACAGTTTTTCCAATATTGTTGTTGAATTTGAAAAGAAAAAGATATAAAGTTTACTGATCGCATGAAGGGAACTGAAGGGATCAGAGTACTGATAAATGCAAACTGTGTACTATACATTTAGTATTTTATATTGATTGGCTTATTTTTTTCTTTGCTTTCCAGTCTTAGAAGCATGTGAACAGTCCTCATTTTTTATACATGTAGTTCTATTTCATATGGTACATTACAGTGCTGGAATTAGAGCATTCTGCAAGTTGCCACCATATTGAACACCATGCTGCCTGGAAGCACACAGGGACTGCAAAATAAATGTGCATTTGTGAAATAATATGTCTAAAATACATGTCTAGAGCTGACAGTAAATCAATCTGCAAATATTTGATACACAATAGTTATATTACTATATATAGTATAATAATAAGTAAGTAACAAGTCCCAGTGTTTTCAATGTCAGTTTGTTTGCTTGTTTTATATCTTTTTAAATTAAATTAAAATTAGAGTTTTGAATGGTTGATAGAAAAATCAAGAATTTTTGTCCAAACAAACAATTGATTTATCAAGAATATCATCAATAATTTAAATAATTCTTAGTTCCAGCCCTATGCATTCTACCTCATGTATATATTGTATACCTTGCCCTATCCTGTACTGTATTATTACAGCAGGTCACTACACAAGCTGTGGAGGAACAGTAATAATATTAATATTAATAATAATAATAATAATAATAATAATAATAATAATAATACGTTTATTTGATATAGCACCTTTTACAGACAAAGTCACAAGTAAGCATGGATCTTACTAACAGAGTGCAGGTAAATAAATTATCACCCAATCCCACCCAGCCACTAACCATTGCACCATCTGTTAGCATCAAAACTATATGACACAAAGATACATAATTAATAGTTAAACAACAATCTAATTAAAACGGACAAACTGGATGCTGTTGCCATTAGGGAGCTCTAATTACGGGCTAAGTTTTAAGCTGGAATAAAATATTTAAACAGGAAAATTATCTTTCACTCTCCAGTCCTGAATGCATTAATATGGATATGTGAAGTGCATTCGAAGTGGGACCTACAAGATGTATTTTTTTCTTCATCAAAGCAGTTACTAATTGTTAAGTTTGCCGCCGAGCCATATGTGCAGCGTTGCCGGATGAGAAATGCAAAACAGCCTTTATTTTGACCTATGTCAGGTTTATAGAAGTGTTGGCTCTTTCTGCAAAGTCAAAGCGTGTACAACCACATTTAGAAGAACCTGTGTGTTCTCATCGTCAGTTAACCAGCTGCTCTGTGTATCCCTGTGCAGCCTACTTGACCCCACTGACCCCCATTTATATTAGTTACATCATCCTAATGTATGAATGCATTATGCAAAGCCCTCCGCCTCCTGATTTTACAATAGACTTGATCTTTGCACGTACAGGCCACCAGATGTAGACGCACAGATACTGATGCACACACAGACATGCAAACGCACACACAAACACACGCACGTATAGTGGGTAACATTATGTTTCCCTCAAGGCCTATCAATTCCTATGTGTAGCAACCACAGATTCCAAGCCGCCATCAAAATCCAAACAAGATCCGTCAGCAATTAAGGGAATACGGGGGGACATTAGAAAGACGAGCTGCTATCCGGCCTACATTCCCATTCCCTGCACAGCGGGCAAAGGGATGAGTCTGGCATGGAGGCACTCATGGAAGACCCACGCATACCCTGGGTCATCTATATTCCACCCATGTTATGGCAATATTGATATTGGCAGGCAGGCTGCTGATATTGGGTACGTAATGATGCAATTAAAACAGGAGCCATTTTACTATTATTGGCAGGAATGTGTGTCTCTTCCCCCTCCCATTTTAGGAGGCAAATATGATTTGGAAGCAATGCAGAGAGATCCGGAGAGAACCCACTCGTAAAAAAGGAATTCATCTTGTCATATCAGTGTCGTTTTTGGTTCATCTGTTAATGCAGTTTATTAGAGGGAGGAACTCTACTTTTTGTGGCGGCTCGCATATTTACATAAATCGATCACGCTTGCGCTGGTCTGTGTTGTCTTCAAATCGTAAAGTACATTGCCATAATTCACCTTGCAACAAACCATTGAGCCGAGTCTTATGTTTTGCTTAACTGCACTCAAGTTGAGAATCAAATATATAACGAGGAAGAAATGCTTTTCTTATCCATTATTGAAGTCATCTGCAAAGATATGAGATCTGAAAAAGAGCCCAGAATGAAAGAAAAATGCAAATCAGTCCAATAATATTGGTTTATGCACAGGTTATATACCTTGGAAATAAAAGACCTGAGTGCTTTTAGAGCCATATGTTGTTCCTTTGTTTCAAGAGGGGAGATGCCTTCATGTCACTTATGTTTCTGATTAGCAAAATGATTTATGCCACAATCACTCAAAAATTCAGACAGCGAATGTGAAAATGCATTGTGACTCCACCAGATGTGCACAATAAAACAAGATTCCCATTGTAATCTGGGGTACTTAGTTTATATGAAGCTAATATAAGGCACACTTGGATGTGGCAAAGTCACTCTTTTTAAAATTTGACTATAAATGATTGGAAATAAATTGTGTGTTTTATGCTGGATGGCATGAGTGGGTTGATAAATTAGAAACAGTTTTGTACCCTGACTTATCTACAAGACAAACCTGGTGGAGATCACAGGGATTAATTGCCCCATTCCCATTCTTCCCCGCACATTCCCCGCCTAAACAATGATTAATCACCCTTTAACTATTCTCCAGAGTATGCCGGCATTTGCCAAGCCTGGCCTTATCCGCCGAAATCCGCCTGTGCAGGTTGGGAAGGTACTTGCCAGGTACAGCAAAGGCAACCTGTCCTCATCCGTTATCAGATTAGGGAAGTGTCAGGGAGCAGACGCACAGGAGCAACGCTGTTGTTCCTCACAGATCCCAAACCACTGCTCACTAACCCCCCAATTTTACTTCCTCAGCTCACAGCCCTCACCACCCCACCCGTCTCAGCTGCCACTCACTCAAAAACCTGCAGCCAGTCACATGGCCAGGCTGCTCTGGCAGCTTGCAGCGCTGCTGATCTTCTGCCAGCAGTGAACGCTGTGAATCACATCACGTGCCTTCTTCTGTGGAGAGTGAAAAGCTTCTTTTAAAAAGGCTTCTCTTACTATTAACAAATAACTGTATCCAAACTGTAGTGTCAGTATGTCACATCTTCCATTGGCCTTTCAAGCTATATTCACATTCTGACAGGTTGAATGAACACTTGAAATCTCATTTTTTTTCTGAATCCCTGAGTGGTTTAGGTTAACTTTGATATTAGGGAATAAAAAGCCCTTAAATATAAGCCACCATCTCTCTCAATTACTGATGTCATACCGTTACTCACTGCATTTGTCACTAAGGGTACAGAATGTGTTCCCTTAACCTTATCCTGTTTGATGTGACAGGCTACCGTAATGATGTATATTCTCATTTGGACTAGTACATTACAGTATAATAGTTATCACATATCTTTTTAGAGTAGTTTCTGTACCCTATTGTATATCATGTCCCTCACTGACCTTTAATTGAACAGTTTTAGACTTTGGTTTTCTGATATAGGGAGCAACATAAATCATACAAGCTTTAGAGCTCCAGGTAAGCTAATCTAACAATCCTGCTTGGTCATAGCGTCCTATTTAGCGTACGTACAAGAGTACCCAAAATGTCAAACAGCTCATAATTCACTCAATTCTTAATTTTTGTTTGCACAGTGTTAATTTTTTATGTAATTTATCCCCACTTCCCACACAATTCAAGGAAATGTTGCAGTTCCTCTTGCTTCAAAGACCAACTTGACGCAAGCTGAAAATCTTGTTTCTGCTGACCTCCAATAGTTTAACTTTTCACCTTGGTGCAGTGATGTAGCAACACATTCTCACGCCCATCGTGTAAAATACGGGCATGTGCCTTGGCGCTGTTATTGATGCTAAAGGTCTCCTTTAGCGTCATATCTAAACGCGTTTGTTCGGGACCCTTGGCGTCACCTTGACGCTCTGGGTCGGGACGTACGTTTAACTGACATGCGGCACAAGAACTGGAAATGCCCATGGGTGGGGTTATAAAATGTACGTTTCAGTGACAGACGGGACAACCACGGGTCACGAACCCCAGTCTCCTGGGTGAAAATCCTGTGTTGTTTGACCCAACCAACCTCTCTACACGGCATTTCGGGCTTTCATACTACTCGCTACCGTTGTCGCTCTTAACACTAGAATGGCCATGACGGTCATTTTGATCGTTTTTATATGTGTAATAACTTTGCTGAATAAAAAAATACAATCCTGCTGCTGCCTGACTTTTCCTAAAAGACTCTGTATTTTAATTTAAAATTGTTTTTACATTTGACCTATTTCAGCCAGAGACGGTCATATTGACCGCTCGGATTTTCGCGGTATTGTTTTTAATCTTTTGCACGGTTAAAGATGCATCTTGGTTGCTTGGTAACTACCATATCTCTATCAGAGAAACGTAACTAGTTGTCTCAAGTAACAAGTGTGGGCATCACCGATGGGGTGAAGGCAAAGCCAGAGTCGGTAATGTAGGCTACTACGGCGTGGATGGACTCAGTTCTGAATTAGAATGCAAACACTGGGCGCTCGCTCTGTGAAAGGCGCGGTACACATAGATGGCCGGTAGCTGTCTACGTGTTCATATAACTTTATACATCCTCGAGCTGGCTGGAATCCTTGCACACATCCTCTCCAAGGAGTGCACCAGCTGTAAAATGTCCCGGAGGAAGTTCATGCAGCAGCAGCTGAGAGCGGAGTTTATGGAGGAAAAAAGGGCAGCGGCGCACTGTCCAAACAGCGCTGCGCACCGCAGCAGACACCAAAACGGAGGTAGTCCCAGGTTAGGTTATAGCTAAATGTTCAAATAAGATACTTTTAATTGTTATTTGGCTGTTAATATGAGTTAAGTTAAATTAATTTCCACACCATATTTTTCGGGATATGAATGTATGAAATAATTACGGTTTACTATGCCATGAAATGAATTATTAAAACACATATTACTACTCAAATGTATAATTACACTCATTAAAATGTACATTTTGGTGTTATCTAAAGATATCCTAACACAATACATAATACAATATCGCAATTAGGTATTTATCATGAGAGATTATTGAGTTTGGAATCTGGCGGTCAAAATGACTCCCCACGGCAGTTCTAGTAGTTATGGAATTCCGGCACTTCTAGTGTTAATACTACGTCATCTTAAAGGAACACGCCGACTTATTGTGAATTTAGCTTATTCACCGTAACCCCCAGAGTTAGACAAGTCGATACATACCCTTCTCATCTCCGTGCGTGCTGTAATGCTGTCTGACGGCTCCAGCGGCATCAGGCCAGCACAGAACATGCAGGTGAATGGTTCCAGTAATCCTACTGCTCCGAATAAGTGACAAAATAACGCCAACATGTAAATAGGAACATGTTGTGATTTATAGAGTCACAGTGTGTACAAAAATGAGACACAGCCGTCTTCTAACCGTAAACAAACCAGGAACTATATTCTTAGGTGGAAGAATATAGTACTTGGGCGGAGTGATATGCTCGCAGCAAGCCTCTCTGAGAATATAGTTCCCAGTTTGTTTACTGTTAGAAGATGGCTGTCTCATGTTACGTTGTTTTTTGTACACGCTGTGACTCTACAAATCACAACATGTAAATAGGAACATGTTGGTGTTATTTTGTCACTTTTGTCACAATTGGGAGCAGTAGGCTAGTTGGAACCAGTTACCTGCAGGATCTATGCTAGGCTAAGCTAATGCTGGAACCGTCAGGCAGCGTTACAGCACGCACGGAGATGAGAAGGGTATGTATCGACTTGTCTAACTCTGGGGGTTACGGTGAATAAGCTAAATTCCCAATAAGTTGGCGTGTTCCTTTAAAGCGCCGCGGAGCTGCTGCTCTGCCTGCTGCGTTCCATACAGACGCTGAATGGTGTTCTTGGCGTCGTATCTGACGCTGAGAGCCACTGCCCAAGTGTCCGTATTTGACGAGTTGGGAGTGAGAAGGGTTTGGATGTAGAGACGTACTCCAGGGTGTGGTCAGTACACCGTGACATCACTGTTGGGTGTGGTCAAAGGTGCAATAGACTTGAAACGTTCAAACAAAACACTGCTTTTTAGCCTGGTTTTTAGTTACTTTTTAAAGTACTGATAAACGTTAAAGTGTAGCTAACCCTATCTATCTATCTATCTATCTATCTATCTATCTATCTATCTATCTATCTCTATCTATCTTCAGTGATAAGAAGACTGATTTCATATGGACAAGTTGAGTCTCTGTTTACTTGCACAAGTGAGTTACAGGAGATACAACAATAATCTAGTGCATCCAAGTTTTATGTTAATTAAACAATCCATCCTCATAGAAAGGTTATAAAGAGAGCATACTAAGGTGAAAGGTAAAACAACAAAGGAGAGACAATCAATAAGTCAAAGACCTCACACACCCTGAGAACATATGTGACAACTTTGCTCTGGTCAGTTAGCAAAACGAGGTTATCCTTTTAATATTTCATGCCACCTGCAGCGAGCGTCTGCTCGCGCTAATGTGGGAGACAGATAAACAGTCTGTTGGTCCCTTGCTGATATTTCATGACCATGGCTCATAAGTGCAGGCTTTATCTCCATATCGACTCAATATCCCAAATGGATAACTTGTGTTGCCTTTGATTTGCGTTGGAAGAGGAGTGAGGCATGAAAGCTGCGGTAAAGGCAGGGACACCTCTTGCTAATGCTGTTTGAACGGCCTGGAGGCCCTGAGGGGCTGCCTCACACTCTGCCGCCGTCTCCCTGTTCCCCCTCACAGATGGACCACACTCCAACACTGTCTACTTAACGCTTCCCTGCTCTCTGCAATGTTATCACTCCGCTATACAACCAAAATAGCAATTACTCAACAACTGCACTAACAAATAGCAACAGTACAAATGTGCCACAGGATCATGTTTTGATTAGGCAGTTTTCTCTCACATTGTTGCCACATGTTGACGAAATAGGGAATGTTGTTGTTGGGTGAAACCAAACTTAATGAGATATGTCTAGGTTTTTTTTCCCAAAAATTTTGCATAGATTTCCATTTTTCCATCAACAAATACCCTAAAAAGAGCCAAACCAAGAGTGTGATGTCCATCCCTCAATATTTTCTGACTTCCCTGTATCTGTCTGTTTGCCCCAAGCCCATTAGCTCATATTTGAGATGACAATTTTAAAGAATGGGTCACAAATATATTGTTTCATTTTCATAAAAGGTTCAGTAATTTCCTAAAATAAAGCTCCTGTAGTTTTTTGCAAGTGATACACAAACAGGAGGGAATTGGGCATTTGCTAGACACTATTTTCACATGTGGATGAATGCACATTCGGTGCTCTAGTGAGTATTTCCAGAAGCAAGAAAGTGTATGTGGGAAATGAAACAAAAGAGCCAAAGTTTATTGTAATAAAGAAACATGTCACCCAGTGCAACAATGTGGCTCATTGATGTATTTTAAATAACTGTCTGTGTACAGTGGAGCACCATTACACTGAGGAATAAGCTATATCGAGGGTGGGATACATAGGTAATAGTTGGTTTTGGTCTTTTCATGTGATTTATTGACAATAAGTAAAATATGAAAATAAAAGGAAAAAACAAACATTGCAACATAAGACAAAAATAGAGCAAAAGAGAATGTAAAGCTATAGTACGTAGTTTCTGTCTCCCCTGTGAGGAATTCTAAGTAGTGACAACAAAACTGTCGGCGCATCCACATGATACAAGCCTTCTGTGATTACGCACAATAGGTGGGAAGAGGAATTGTCCATTACATTACAATGTCCAGTTCATTCAAACTACAGATCCGCTACCCGATCCGGGCAAACTTACATAATGTAATATAATGGACAATTCCGCTTCCAACCTGTAGGGGAACCGAAGTGGGAAAAGTTCTCTAGTGTTGCTTTAAGTTCATCAAGTACAAAAAGAGTTTGCAAATCAAATTTAGTCAGCTGTCACCAATGAAGAAGTGCCAATCAGTTCATTACCTGTGGGACAAGGGGACAAGTGGCTACCTGTAATATGTGACTATGCTGGACTGGTGATTCTTATTACACTAACTATATCCTCACTGGTAAAATATATGATTGAATTTACACCTCTATGACAAACAGGCACTGTAAAGTAGACTTTATGGCTGAACATTTGTATTAGTTTGCATTTGATTGTGCAGGTCTAGTCTGACTAATAGGTGGCCACTGGGTTGTTGGTTTTTGTTTTAAATGGAAACTGTTTTTAATTTTGTATGATTTAGCATCTAATGTTTATTCTTTGTACCCGACTCATAACATTTGATGCCATAACTCTATCTGTGGATTTGCCTTGCCCAGGGACCGCTGATGAAAATTTAGACATTCTAATTCTAGGACAGTAAATGACTTGACATGTCCCTGTTAAATGGAAAAAAAAGAAATACAATAAATTATATGCATTTCAATATTGAAAAAACTATGTTTTAATATGCACTGATGAAATGATTGCATTTACTATTATGAGAAAATTAGGATTAGTTGGAGAGTATTTCTTTTTTTTAAGATAGTTTTTTTGGGCATTTTAGGCCTTTATTTTATAGGATAGCTGAATACATGAAATGGGAGAGAGAGGGGGAATGACATGCAGCAAAGGGCCGCAGGTCGGTGTCGAACCCGCAGCCACTGCATCAAGGAGTGAACCTCCTCTACATATGGGCACACGATCGACTAGGTGAGCTAACCAGGCGCAAGTTGGAGAGTATTTCACACAGTGTTTTGAGAAATAATGATTTTGAGTAAAAAGTTTGTTCAAAAGCAACTGAGAAGAAAAAAAAAAACACTGACTACAATTACAAATCACTGTTCCCAGATTGCACTATAGAGCAGCATTGATAAAATTACTTTCCGAATAAATACACAGTACTTGCTTGTAGAATTAAGGAGTTTTAAAAATCCTCATTCAAGCACCACCTAGTTTACCTCAACAAGCATCGCTCCCGGGAGAAGGCCTGCAAGAGCTTGTGATCCGTTACTCTGTAATTATTCACTTGACAAGGTCTTCCTTGTAGTACATTGTGCATTAGGCTAATTTAAACATGTGACAAAACACAAGCATTTCTGACAAGTCTCCGAATATGTTAACAATGGCAGCGGCGCCGAATTAAAAAGACATGTTTACACCTAGAGACACATTCTCATAATGTTACAATATGCAATCTGTTATATTCAAATAAACAGGAAGTAGAATGTGAATGTACAACGGTGTTAATCAGTTAGATTTATACTTGTCAGATGTGGGAGGGGGTGACAGACCTGATTTTATTTATTTATTTAGCGAATGATCACATTTTCATTACAGAAGACTCTTAAAACAGCTCTATCGATCAATGTGCTTCCATCCATCTGTCAGGCAGTCAATCAATCAAGACAGACAGAATGAGGAAAAAAAAACATCTTAAGATGAATGCAAAACTATTGCACCCTATCATCTTATTTCCAGCATCTATTTTTGCATAAACTTAATTTCCTCCTACTCTGTCACTGGCTAATACAAGCCTCTACACATCTTTTACAGGTGTTTCTCAACACTAAAATGCTAATCAGATACACTATATAGTCAAAAGAAGAAGTTTAATTTCTTTTCAGCCAAGGACCCCTTACAAGATGGACAATAAACCGTGGTATGTATTAGAAAGATATTAGACATGTATTCAATATCTTTGCAGATTCTAATACTTTTGATTTGTTAGATAAGAAAGCAATCTTCTATTATAGATTTAAAAATGTAATTATCTTTCATTGAACTATGAAGCCATTTGACCCCCTGACCCCACCTTGAGAATCACTGGTCAAAAGTATGCGGACAGCCCTAAACAGATCCTTGTATCGGCGTTCACACATTATCGATTAATCTTTACACCCCTTGACAAGAGATGTTCAACAATCACGTGTTGGTGTCATGTTTGAGTGCTCCACATGCTTTTGGCCATGTAGTGAGCATTCCTGCCTGTCCAGGTGGTGAGTGGTGTTTGTTCTTTAAATATTATATTGTTTGAAATTCCGATTTCTGCAATCTTTGACTAAATAGTTGCTTGGATACATCTGAAAACAAGATGTATTGATTTGGCTGAAGGTCCATGTGATGCCTACCATTAACCTGGATAAATCAGAGCTAAATACTTAATATCATGCCCTGCTGTGCTGTTGTGAAAATGGTTTTGATAAGTAATTCTGTGTCTGCATCCCCCATTCTTTTCACACCGTGCCTGCTAAAGGGTAGCTATTTGTATCAGGCATGGCAGAGAGCAAAGTTTGGGTAAAGTCGTCACTTTCTGCTCCAAGGAATTGTGGGACCAGCAGCTGGCAGGTGCAGCAGTTTATCACAAACCCAGAAATAATTGAAAGTGACAACTGGCAGCACCACAAATGATTTATTAGTCTTTTACTCAGCTCCTAACCATCCTCGGGGCTGGAATCAATTATTCACCAACTATGTGTCTTCAAATCATTAATTCTACTGTGTGGAGCCAAACGCTGTCCCACTTCATGTACCTCCTCGTGTAGCAGACCTTGGACGTGTTCCACCAGGTTGTGCTCCGTCTGGAAGACATCTGCATCTGTGCGTCCAGCAGAGACACAGTCAGAACGGGGTCGGATCAGGTCACGTGAAGCACTCCGAGGAGCCACATGAAGACATATTCAGAAATGTTTCAAACAACCAGCACAGTCAGGCCAATTCATTTCTCCATCAGAGATGATAAGTGATTGGAATTCATCACTTGCGGCGCACATATTAAAAGTGCAGAAAAATCCCATATCACAATATACATCCAAGTATTAATTTATCAGCCTGATATTACTTTCAATCAAATTTGGATATCAGTGTTGTCCATTCCCATATATATATATATATATATATATATATATATATATATATATATAATGGATACAATGGTTAGTTAATTATGATTGTGCATGGGTAATCATGGGTTTAATAGCATTTAAAGTCAGAAATTTCATTATGTAAAATAACAAAATCTTAGGTCAAATGAAATATTGCTGTCAGTCTGAAAAGAATATATTTGGGTGGAAGGCAAGCCCCTATTCTCTACTAAAACAGTGCTTTTGTGTGACAAAATAATGTCCCTTATTGTCACATCATTCATCTGGAACTTTAATTCAAAGGCCATAATTTACCTAGTTATATTAAAACTATTTAAATTATCTGCTATTTCTTTATATTTTGGTTTTGTCAACAACAATGCGTTTGTCTGTCTCTCAATACTTTTGGACTCCCCTATTCTGTATTTAGCCTTCATCCCCAAGCCCATTTGTTTCTCCTGAAGACATAAAAAACAAATACAATGCAATACAAATATATCTTTGGTTTTTTTATACATAGAAACAGCTGGGCACTTTTTAGCACGATTTTAACAAAACCCACTGAAACAAAGTGAACAGCGTATTTATTGGGAACTATTTTCAGCTGCGCATTAATAAATATTTGGTGCACTAGTGAGTATTTACTGCAGCAGGATATATGTGGGATTTACTCAAAATGAACAACAGTGTCTTTATTCAAAGTTATGTGTTTCTTGTATGACATGCTTTATAAATATTATTTAGTAGTTCATTGCTATACGGTAAATACAGACGGACTTGTCAAGGTGGCATCTGATGCAGAAATACTATGATTACAACTAACACTGAGACAGAAACATACATTATGTGTCTAAATTGTTACAAGTGAGCATTTGAAATGATTTAATGGGCTCCAACAAGATGTGAGGTTGACCATAACGGAGTGGGATACATCTGCTCTCTCACTTCATCCATTCAGTCTTCATATATTTTCCTTATGTGTGTACACTGAATTATAAAAATATAGTGTGTGAACCAGACTGGTTTATTTATTGTAGGGGTGATTTCCTGTCATCGTACCTCATGTCATGGTAATTGTCTTCCCTTTTCCTTCATTTTATTTCATCTTTTCAGTTATGCTCTTTCTCTTCAACATATCAAAATGCAGACAACAAGCAGTACAACACTAGAGGATTTTTCTTCTTATTTTTCACTCAAAAGAGTTTAGGTTTTATGTATAATTAATCTGGTGTGGTTTTAAAGTTCAGCAAGCAGTGTTTTATATGTTATAACTCAAGCCCTCTCATCTTTATGAATACAAAGCATATATAATGTGCTGTCTCCCTATTATTAATTATGGAAATAACACAACAAAAGCACATCCTAAATCCATTACTGTTGTAAGCTAGACTTGTCTCAATAAATCAGCGTCTACAATCAAAATTAAAATAATTTTTTATGCATAATGTATGTGCTTGTTGCCACAACATCTGTTCATTATGCAGAGTAATGCATTCTTGTAGTTTTTAAAAACTTCAGTCCTATAAAATAATCATAATGACTGCTTCATTACAGAGCACAGGAAGACAGAAGTACATTTTACAATACGTCTCATGATTTACAGTTTCATCTACTTTTTATAGTCAAGTCAATCACAAGTTTGAGGGGAGAAGTGTGGGGGAAGACTCATTAAGGCAGATGTTTGTGTAATCACATGCGTTCATACAAAGCACATCAGGCTCGAACGTGAAGTGGGTGTGAGGGGTGTTTGGACCCCAGAGCCCGAGTCCCCAATCACTCATAAAAAGCCCCGTGAGAAAACGTTCATCAGTCTACCTGGGCTGCATTTATTAAGGGGGTTGAGCTGAAAATAGAATGTTGCACATTTACTTGAAGATGTAGAGATGTGAAACATTGTTTGTCATACATGTGTGAAATAAATTCCTCATTAAAAAAGGTCTTAATTGGCCACATGGGGGCGCTACAATTGAATTTCACTTTTTTTTTTTTAATGCCCTTTTAAAGCCATGACTCACCTTTATTTCAATTTAAGTGGTAATATTTTCTTGGTTTGGACTTTCTACAATAACTGCAAGGAAATCATTTCTGTTATTGCAAACCATCTTGTCACATGAAGTTCAAAATTCAGAGACTCAAAATACTCATTCACAATTGTGCAACCTTCATGTTACTGTGACAACAAGCAACAATAACAACATTAACTTCCTCACTTTTATGTCAGCATTGATTTACAGTATCGGCGACACAAAAACAGGCCAAACAGGAACAACTTATATTACCTGCAATCTGCTTACAAAATTTAATTTAAAAAAAGAACAATGACAATCTTACATAGCGTGGCTTTTTGAAGAAAAACAATTATGTTAAACAATTTTGAAATTTTCAGCAGAGACTTATTAAACACAAATAGTTTGAGGAATAGAAAGGACTCAAAGGTATAATATGTGACAGCATCAGTTTTTCATTAATTGCATGCCATTTTGCAACACAGTTATTTAGTAGAGACCTGGTTTATTGATATTTCACTATCGTTCAAGTTTACTATACGATGTGCTACTAAGTGGCTCTAATGACAGCCACCAAGCTAATGCGTACCAGTGTTTCCCATACATCGACTGACACATATTGATTTAAGAAAATATATACTATTTAAAATGGGTAAAATCTTATGTTATTGTAGAGCTGTGCACTGTGCATTGATTGGCTCAGCCCCTTCTTGCCTGGCACTCTCTGACTCTCTGTTTATCAAACCTAAAATGAGACAGGTTGGTCTAAAATACGGACGCTTTTGCAGTGGCTCTCAGCGTCAGATACAACGCAAAAAGCACCCTTCAGCGTCTATATGGAACACATGGAACCAATGTTCGAACTATACCGTCGGGGGAGCCCTTATTATTATAATTTTTTTCACGGGGGGAGGGGGGGACTTACAATGACTTACAATACATAACAGCTAAGTGTTTTTACCCTATTATACTTTATCAACAGGAATAGATAGGTCAAACAGCCACCCACAAATAATCTATAAACAAAGCATCAGGCTGTCTTTGAGATTTCACATGAACAACGGTTAAAGTTACTCAGGCTACCGAAGAATACCAGAATTCATCCGTTCAATGAAGCGACGCACCCCAAGCTTCCATCCTTAATAAACAGCCATGTATATGGGCTCTTCCAGTCTCTCCACTGCTGGCTGTTCCAATTTAACGGGAGAGATGAGCAAGCGGGGTTAGGACGGTGACCGGCCTCTGATGTGCTGTTACCACCTCCATCTTCAGCCAGAGAGGACATTATTTCTTCAGCTTCTTATTTACCATACTGAATGATTTGGGACATTTTCTATGTGGCGGTGATGTTATTTTGGGATTAATCTGGTCATTGTTGGACTGCTCTACAGAGGCTATGGATGACATGGAACTCGATGTTATTCAGGAAAAATATAAATAAGTATACTGTGGTTGTTCTTGGATCTTTTTGATAAGAACAGATGAAGATTTGACAACATTATTTGCCAACATCTGACATGTTAACACCCGACATACTGTACTCCAGACCGTTTCCTGAGAGCTTTTAAGAGGATGCTGCTGCTTTGAGATGGGCTGCATATAAACAGTTATTATCTTTGTCACAGTACTAGTGGCAGCGCTGGAGTGATGAAGAGGAATATTCCTGTTGCCCCAGCGTGCCTCCATGGGAATGTTATCTCTGCAGCACATACATCAGACACTGATGCACACACCTCTTCCCTCTGAATGCAACATGACAGGTTCCTTTAGTTTCCCACTTCCAACTCAGATAACACGGCAGTCTTGATCCGGCATGAAGCGCTTAGGAGATGTCGGCTGATATGAATTGAACTGTCAATAACGCACGCAGCAAAAAACACTGGGCTTTTAAAATGTACAAGGTCCCAAAGAATGTGTGTATTCATTGATACAGAGATTATGTTATCAGTGTTCAGGGTGTCTATGCAGAGGGCTATTCAAGAACTGATTGATAATGCAACAGAGCCTCCAACATTTTCATTATTTACATTTACATAAGAAGCAAGCAAAATTGATTTCCTTTCTAAACAGCATACACTCTTATATTTACATTTTTAAGGCCTTTAGCTGATGCTCTTCTCAAAATTGACTCGCAATGGCTGCAACACTGGAATACGCTTTCAAATTGTTCAGATTAAAAGCAACTAATATGGATGAGAGTAAGTGTGAAAAGTTTCTACATTCCTATTTTAGTGATGCTCCTACAATACCGTACATAATGTATCCAGATGACTCAATTCTTCCCTCTGTTTCAGCTGTGGATTAAAAAACGGCTGTATAGAATCTATATATGTATGTATACAGCATGCATAATGTTGTGGTGAATGCAGATTAGAGATTTACATGAAAATAGAACAGAAGCAAACCGTTAATGGATATAGAGAGTGAATACATTCAGTGAATTAGTGATAAGATCATTATATTTGTGACATCTTTGATTTCAATCCAGGTGTGTTTTAAGGCTTGCCTCTTTTATCAAAGGAGGTTACCCAATAAAGTTTGATGAAGTGAGCACAAACTCTAAATCAAATTCAGTTTTGTGGACACAAATATTGTGACGAATATGTTCGTACAACATGAAGGAATATCTCTTTTTCCTTTTTTTCAACATGACATTGACATTTCAAACCTCACGGAGCCCTGATGAGCCACTTGTTGCAAACACCTGCTGTAAAACCCAAACTTTGTTCAAACTCACAAAAAAGAAATGTATTTCAAATTAGTTGAGAAGATGCCAAAAATGTCAAGCTCAAATTTGGGGAAAAGTGTGTAAAATGTTGCACGAGACATCTAGAACATTTTCATTTGAATGCACAACCCTAATCATGTTTTAAATTCAGTATATGACTCTGTGTATAGATCATATACTGTAGTTCCAATAAAGAGCTGGAACAAGTATATATATATATATATAGGACATTGACCGATAATTCTTTTTACCTTAGTTGAAAAACAGGAAAACTGGATGTTCACAGTCACGTTCTAATAAAGTAAAACACCTTAAGAGTTGAGGTTAAGAATAGGTTAACTTGAGCTCAAAATTAAGACATTATAAAAACTATTGTGTGTAAGTAACACTGTAAGAAATTGTGTCTCTGATACAGTTCTGTTGAGAGACTGTTGTTCTGGTGGAACAAGTATTCAGACCCTTTACTTAAGTAAAAGTACCACACTATAAAAATACTCTGTTACAAGTAAAAGTCCTGCATTGGAAATGTTACGTAAGTAAAAGTATGTGAGTGTCATCAGGAAAATTTACTTAACTTATTAAAAGTTAAACTACTCAAAGCAGAAACATCCTCACATTTTAGAAACTGGAAACGATAAAAACAGTTCCGTCAATCAACCAAGTGATCAATCATCTAATCATTTCAGCTGTACTTAGTAGGCCTGTATATTGTTGGGTAGTTTAATGTATAATAAAACCATCATATATTTTTTTTTTTATTTATTTATTTTTTTTTAACTACATGTGTTTTGTGTGCATAAATGTAACTAGTAACTAAAGCTGTCAGATTGAGTAAAAAGTACAATATTTCCCTCAGAAATGTAGCGGAGTAGAAGTAGAAAGAGCCATGAAAAGAAAAGACTCAAGTAAAGTACAAGTACCTCAAATGTTTACTTAAGTACAGTA
Organism: Perca flavescens; assembly: GCF_004354835.1. Lineage (NCBI taxonomy): Eukaryota > Metazoa > Chordata > Actinopteri > Perciformes > Percidae > Perca > Perca flavescens. The sequence continues at coordinate 10,765,004 of NC_041336.1, read as the reverse complement.
CTTGAGTAAATCTACTTACAGTAGTTATATTTCGCCACTGCATGTAATACATCATTGTCACTTCCTGAAGTTTTGCTGAACATCAGACTCCAAACTCTGGTGCAGGGACCATTTCAAAGACCAAAACTAGAGACACAAACATTAAAAACATTCATTGAATTGCCAGCTCTGTCTTATGGCAGAGAGCCTAGTTTTTCTTTTTTTTTTTTTAAACTATTCACTTCTAGGTTAGGAGGGATGCTACGGCTCCAATGCAGCAAACATGAACTAAAACCTGCATCTTCCACAATGTTTACCTTTACCCATCTCTGTAACTGCAGAACAGACTGCCATTTCTACTACAGCTCTCGTCTTAGGACAATCAATCAAAAGGGTGATTTAGTGTTTGTCACGAGAATAATAATTTTTCCTCTTTCTGGCGTGACGACAGTTTGTATGTTAATAGCGAGCTTTCAGGATCATTTTTCTACTTCTTTCACTTCACACGAAAAATAGCCTGAGAGGTAGATTTAATATCCTTGTCTGACTTGATGTGAAAAGGCGACCCAACACTGCAACAATGCCGCATCTTGATGCAATAATCTCAAATTAAGTCATGAATAATGTAAGGAAAAGTCATGAAGAAGAATTAATAATTCAATAGATAAATAATTTACAAAATAATCAAATAAATAAATAATGACACCCCATAAATAAAGAATCAGATTAAATCTTTCCACCAGGCAGCCTCATGCAAGAAGCAACGCAAACAAAAAAATACATCTAGAGAGAAAGCTGCGCCCATTGTTTTAGAGGGCATTAGAAGATAAATCTTATTTTAAATGTTACAGTTATGTTGTTTGACCTGACAGAAGTGTTCAATACAGAGACGTTTGTTCTGGTAATTACCATACAGACATTGGACACATTAGCTGTTGTAAAGTGATGTTTAAACCATTTTAATTGTAATTCAGCATTAAACAAAATATGTATGTATTTTTGATTGTTATGATTTGACTCAGGGTTATAAAACATAGAACAGTTGTCTGTATATTTTGATATTTTAAGATAGTTACATTTGTATATGTCCTGTTTTCCCTCATTTTTAGGGTTAGGGGTTAACCCTAAACCTAACACCCCTAACCCTAACCCTATATAATCCAATAGCCTACCCAAACCCAACCTTCTGACGTGGTGGGCAAATCACAGGACTTCTGCCCATAACCCTAGTGGGATCCATATTTTCGCCTCACTTGCAGCATCTAAGGGCAAATAACTGTCCAGATTTAATGATGTCAAAAGAGCATCAGCATATCAGTAATAATGTATGAGAAGAAGTCTGAGTTTAGGGTGTTTGGGCCTAAGGGCAGGAGTGCATCCAAGTGCTCTTGAGTTCTGTTGATGTTTACTTTGTCAGCCAGAGTTTTGCAAGAAATTCTGCGAAATTATACTTTAGGCTTCTCTGGTGAAAACTTCTTAGCCTTTGTTGCTTTCTGCCCATTTAACGCGTAGTCTTTCCCCGTGCCATCTGCCTATCAACCTTACCCTATCAAGAAACAATCAACAGAACCATCTGCAGTCTAGTCACCAGTCCTGTTATCCCTCCAAACCAAATAATGACAAACTGGAAAAATCAGGGTGAGTAAGTCACTGGTGTATCTATCAAAGAAGGATGTCATCCAACCAGAGCGCTCAATCAAACAGAACACAGTGACAGAAAATACTGTTTGGCTTTTCAGTTGGATCAGGAGCTTTTAAGAGACTTTTGTGGATTAAGAGGGAATTCTTAAAAAGTTAGTCGATAAAGAAGGGCATTATACACAGTTTATATTATTTTTTGGAATAATTATAACAATGAGATGAGTTTTAACTCTATCCTTTGATGATGAACGGATATAAAAATTAAGAACTGCACAGGTAGTGTTTGACTTTGGATATTCTTTCAAACTAGTGCCTGAAAATCCAACAGCAGCTCTCTCAAGCCATTAAAATTCATTCACTCCCGGTGATTGCAAACAATGAGGATCCAAAAATCGAAAAAAGAGGTGGCAGACACAAAGATTAATTAAAAAAAAGAAAAGCCGTACAATAGACACATGGATTGTTTCATTAGAAGCCAGTAGTGTGGCTGCAGAAATGCCAAGAAAATATGTATGAGGGTCCAGGGATGGACAGTGCTTAAGATAAAACAGTCGAAAAATGTGCAACAGACAAAACCAGGCAATGTGGAATGGAGGAGGCCCCTAATGAAGCCAGCTGGTCCCAGTCCAGACAGGCAGAGGAGGGGGAAGGATTGATAGAGGGAGAGACCCACGGGGGTGGGTGGAAAGAGAGAGAAAGAGAGGGGAAAAGGGAGTAAGACATGCAGGATGTATGGCCGCCCAGGCAGCTCTATTGTATCAGGAGGCACCAGTAGGTGTATTTCTTCCAAACTCTGCAGAAAACCCTAAAACCATGCCAAACCGCACGTCTGCTAATCGTACTGCAATTACTAGCCTAATAGATGTTTTTTTGTTCCGGTTCTCGCCGCTTCACAGCCGCCATGTTGGGAGGCATCATTATAATGGTGGAAAGGATGCAGAACTCACTGGCTGTTTTTCCTCTTCCCCCACATTGATCTTGTCCAGTTGCTGAAACTAACCAGCAGACTGTAAGTGTTTCTTGGTGCAGTGGTCCAACATACTGCTGGAGACCCAACCGTACCTCCTCTGCAGCTGTGTCCGCACCCCGTCATGCTGCCTGTACGCACACACACACACGGATTAGATATGGAGGGTGAATTTTTGTGGTGTGATACGTATAGGCTGCTGCATACGTATTCTCTGCACCCTTTCTGACAGTTATAAACGCTGTGATGATGTTTCTGCACCAATCTCAACTAGACAAATAACTGCAACTGTTCAAATGATACTATATAGTATCATGGGGTAACTTTTTGAACACTAACAGCTTACCAGTTTAACACGTTACACACTGGGCCTTTAAACAAACCAGATAGATCATGTTAGTTAGTGAGCTTTAGAGAAGCTGGCATGCAGATTGCATTACCTTTGGACACAGCCAGGCTAAAAGTTCTTGCTGTTTCCAGTCTTTGTGCTAAGCTTAGTTAGCCGGCTGCTGGCAGTAGCGTCATACTTATGTAGTGTACAGATATGAGAGTGGTATCAATCTTTGAATAAGCATATTTCCTAAAATGTTGACATAGCCCATCATCCTCAGAAGCAGAGCTCCGTTGGACAAAATTAATCACAACTCCAATCCATGCATTTTATCAGTGCTGATGGATGTAAATTTACAAAAGCTGATCTTTTTTTAGGAACAAATACATATCCTTTTGTCTTTCTGAGAGATTAATTTTAGAAACATAGTGTATTATTAATAAAGGAACTTACTGCACTGTAAGTGTCCCCATTGGGAAATCTAGGGCATAGAATATTACATTTGTGGTGTCACAGTAAGATGAGGAAAAAGAACACAAAGAGTGGAAATGAAGTGAGAGAGAAATAACTTGTCAGCACAGAACCCAGAACAACTAAAACAACAACTAAAACAAATATTCAACAGCACATTACACTTTGAGAACCAGTTCAGTTCAGGTATAAGAAAGTTTTTTGTTTTTTTCACTTTGACCTAAGTTTTTGTGAACAGACACAGCCCTGCAGGCTCTACACACTTTCTTACTTTGAATTTACTGGTTCAGCCAATCAGATTCAGCACAGGTCTAATGCCCTCACTGGTAATAGTTTTAGTCATAGAATAAACTCATAGACCCATCGTCACAATGTGTAACACTTCACAATTTCAACCAGGCTTCACCCTGTAACAGGCCAATGCTTTCTCATCAACAGGTCCGTATGATATCGTACGAAAACGTTCTCACAACACAACTTTCCCTCTTCAGATTTTAGCTTAGCACAGCACCATTACAACCACAAACAACACTGGCTTGGACAACGTGACCATAATACTGTGTGCTGCTCTGTATCTGCAGTCTTTGATAGGTACTGATCACCACCAATGACAATGATTTCTTCATATGCTGATTTGCTTTCTTAGTTTTCTCTTATAGTGTATATTCCATTACAAAAAAGAATAGAAAAAGAAAAACTTCCATATGAATAGCATATTAAAATGCTCATATTATGCTTTACTTTCTTGACAAACGTCCATTACTTTGTAACACACGTTATAATGCTCGCCTAGCTGCTAGTGTGGCACGCCCTCATACTGTGCTTCTGATTAGGTAGCAATGCTGACCTAGGTACTGCGCATGTGCGACTCCCAACAAAGATGGAACAGAAGTGTGATGCCTCTGTAGCTAAAACAGAGAGCTCAACACACAGGGTGAAAAGAGGAGCTGCAGCAATGTGCAGTACAACAAAAATATGGTGTTTTTTGAAAATTAAACCATGTAAACCTATTCTGATATAAACTCTAAATACAATTATGAACCTGAAAATTAGCATAATATGAGCACTTTAAGTAATAATCTACACCAAAGCATTTATGTGTCTAATAATGATGTGGAAGTTGAATAGTCACAGTTCTGTTGAATTTCTGCCCTAATTATGTAGCTTAGATGTGCCTCTATTACAAAAATGAAAATGTTTAGTTTATGGCAGTCATGGCAGACAACACAATAGAACACAAAAGGGAACAATAAAGGGTGATAACAATTTTTACTTTTCCCCAGTATACAGTTGATCAAGTCGTAGATAACAAACTGTGTTGTCTTTATGCTTCTGACTGTAGACAAGTAGAGATGAAATATAACAGCAAGTTCTGCTGCTAAATAAACAAAACAATCACAAGACTAGTCAAAAGACTTTGTGTCTGAATGTTGCTTCAGGTAGTTGATATCAAGGCTCCGACGTGTTTTTTGGTACACAGACTTTTGATGAAAGAGGTAATGAGAGAACCAGTGGTCTCTGTTGAGAGTAAATCAAAACAGGCACTTGAAGAGCATCTAAAGACGATCTCCTGTGGGGGATCGGCTGCTCCGTGGCCTCACACCTTTTAATAGACACTTTTCTTTATTTTATAATATCTGCAATTTTCTCCTTAATGCCTGCAGAACACTTTCACCATCATCAGCACAATTACATTTAATAAAGTCCCATCTATAACCCACTATGCTTCATGTCTAAACCTGACACCAACCGAGATTCAGAGAGGATGCCATTATGTTATTTAGAGCCAATTTTTTTTTAAGATGCTGCTATGTTATTGTCTTTGTGGAGGGAGGGTTCAGAGAATCAAATGTAAATATGAGGCATCCTGGTAGATTTAGTGGAGTTATTGGCTTTGCAAATGTTTGAATAACTCCTCAAACACTTCCTGCTCTCCGCGGGCTTCGGCATCTCATCGCAGCTTCGGAGCTAAGTGATCGTTTGGCTAAATGAGGAGCCCCTGTCTCCACATGTTTGTGGGAGCTGTAATGGCACTGTACTCTCAGCAGGCTTGTGCAACACTGCACTAGAGAATGAGGAAGACTGCTGGGCCTCCAGCATGCCGTGGCCCCGACTCATTCCTGTCCTCCTATGGACCCATTACTCTGCTCAATGCTGATGCTCGAGCAGCAGCAATGCTTGGTCCTATGGAACTATTAGTCTTCTGCACACGGACAGTAAAAAACGCAACAATGCGGATTCCAGATGCTGCAAGATGGTTCCACTCCTGTTTGTTAGGAGTAGCAGTTATTCACATCTAATTACTCAGATGTTGTATCCTATTGCTGTGAATGACTGGTAAACAAATATTATTTTTTTAATTCAAATACAGTATAGGACGAAAAGAAAGGATTTGAGTGTGAAGTAAATAAATTCGTTACACCCAGTGGTATAGTCTAATTTATCAGAATCAGAATCAGCTTTATTGGCCAGGTTTGAGTAAACAAACAAGGAATTTGACTCTGGTTAATCTTTACTCTCAAAGTACAACACTCACTTAACATATAACGAATAAAAACAAAAAGACAGTAAGAAATATAAAAGAAATACTGTTAAGTATACAGTATAACAGTACAATAGAATTGATTGTAGTGGGTATACTGTACCACATACATATACATATATTTTTATTTGTACCATCAGTCTATCTCGCTACGCACACACTACGCAGTGCGCTCAGTGGTCGATAAAAGATGAGAAAAGTCTCTCGGCATGTTCTGCACCGTTGCTGTCACATTACTCGACCCAGTATTTGCGAAAACATATAGCTGAAGGGAAAGTGCTGTCACAAAACTATGTTGGTATGTATCATTGCAAATTTTAAGGTATACGGAAAATCCTGCCGCTTTCCTAGTGGGTATACGGCATATACCTGCGTAGACCACACCACTGGTTACACCAGTCTACAGTAACTGAGAATGATTACCATACCATTTCGTTTCAGCAAGTAAATAGGCAAAGTCTGTAAGCATGTTCCGTTAACTCATGTGTACTTTCTGATATTTTATCTCTCAAACCTTTGTTTTTTACTTATTTATTTGACAGGTTCCCCACTGACATTTGCTGCAGAATGCCAAGAACCACCAAGAATAAATATTTAAGAGGTCTCGCTGATGAATGTAATGTCTCTGAGTTTACTAGTAAAGCATCTTGTTTGCACACATAAAGGCTTCTATAAATTACAATTTCTGATATTGTCTTGTGTATGTGTAATGTGCTTACTTTGCTTAAAGCGTGTGCATGTTATGTTGTGTGTACTGCTGTCTTTTATTCTCTGCTGGCTGTAAAACAAATTGCCCCCAACGGGGATAATAAAGTTTACTTAACTTAACTTATGCTTATGAAGACTAAGAGTCTACAGCCATGCTAGCAGCTCTGTGCAGCTGTACTTGTAGCTAAATGCTAACATCAGCATGCTATCATGCCTGCGATGACAATGACTACAGACAAAGTACAGCTGAGGGTGATGGGAATGTCATTAGCTTTGCAGGTATTTGGTCATAAACCAAAATATTGGACAAATAAAATGTCTAATGTTGATAAGATAGATAGAGATGATAGATACTTTATTGATCCCCAAGGGGAAATTCAAGGCGCTGAAGGAAAACTTAGGGAAACACCAAAGTGATTAGAATTCATCCGTGGACATGCATGTCTGAGCAAAATTAAATGGCAATCCATCCAACAGTTGTTGAGACATTTCACACAATGGAAACCCTGAATATCTGTACACAATTTAGTGTTAATCCATCCCATAGCTGTTGAGATATTTCCGTCTGGCCAGCTGACCGACAGTGGCATCCCCAGAGCAGTGCTGCTAGCATGGCTAATGATAGGGACGACGTACACACATTTCCACATATGCAGACAATGTAGTTTCTATTCACTTCTATCCTATAGGCAACAATATTGAGTGTATTCAAACTTAACCTCCTTCTGGTGACATGATTGTAAAAAAACATAATTATTGAGATAAAATACAAAAAACCTAATTTCTGATTTGTTAGGGGACTGGATGGATCGCACAAAATTGGGGTAGCCTTTGTCAAAAAAATTGACAAAAAAAAATCCACAATAATGCTTGTGATCTGAGCAGGTTCACTCACTATTGATGAAAATGAGTAATCCTCTCCCTGAGCCACCGAGCTACAAAACCACAGAACAAAAGCTTTAATCTGGACTTTCACCAATAAACAAAACCCACAGCTGCTTGCCTGGCAAATAATCCTGAAAGTATTTTTGTGGAGTTGAACTGTAACATGTTTATATCCCAGTAAAATCAACCCAACTTACTCACAGTGGTTCCAGTTTCTTTCAATGGGGCATATTCAGGGTTTGTCTGTCTTAAATGATTTAAAGTCTAAGCTTATTTGTTTCTGGGTTTCCGACAGATATGTTATATGTTGTTTATGTGTATGTATGTATGTATGTATGTATGTATGTATGTATGTATGTATGTATGTATGTACTGTATGTATGTGTGTATGTATGTATGTATGCATGTACTGTATGTATGTATGTATGCATGTATGTGTGTACTGTATGTATGGATGTATGTATGCATGTACTGTATGTATGTATGTTCAAGGTGACAAACAGAGAAATGTTCCTCCTTCAGCAGACAAATGTGAAAACTACTTTGCCTAGCGTCAAACTCGGCACATACATCATTCTGCACAGTGAAGCTCAAACATCCAACTGAGGTAACAATATCAACAATAGCACAAATCTTACCTGACTTTAAAAAAGTTCACAACAATGTAATGCTCAGATCCAAATGTTTGTTGTCACAGAATATTAGAGATGTTTTTGTAATTAACAAACTTTAGCTAAAAACACCTCTGCGTGTATCCAAAGTTGTCGAACGTCAGCATTGTTGCCAAGAAGACTTTTCCCAATTAGTACCAGCACAAGTACCAGCCATCAAGCCATCAAACCAAGCATTAAACAAAAGATGACATTTTCTAAAGAGCATTTATGATTTGAGGAAAATTCAAAGACTGTGATTCTTCAAAACAAAGCAAATAAATAGTTTTTCAATTTGCAAAATTGACCATAAACAATAGAGGGAAAAAGCGACAAGGAAAAAAAAAATGTCTAAAGATGAATGTTGCCAAGACAGAACAAGATGAACTGACAAAAACAGAGAGGAAAGCCATTGTCTGATTGTCTGTGAATCACACAAGAAAGCATACAGCGAGCGTGTGTTCCTCAGTCATCAGCTACAGAAAATCATTTGTTTCATAGGAAAGCCGGAGACAGAAACAGAGAGATATTCTCCTGGGGGATGAAGGAGTCAGAGGGCTTTGTTTGCCCGGAGCTGTGGTGACGCCCGGGTGAGGGAGTTGGGCATGTCCATTCTGGCTCACCTGGGAGGTTGTGTTGTCAGGCTGGAGGCCAAGAGGAAAACCCTCAGGGTCTCAAAAAGACAGATAGACGTCTTAGAGGGCAACGTGACCGACTCTGATGCCAGCTCAGGGGGGAAACCAGTTTCATCCAGACTGTGTCAATCAAGTGTTGAATTGATAGATGCTTATAGCAACTCTGGCATGATTTTTACCTGAGAATACGCCTCTCTTATCGGCCTTAAGCACAAAGTGGAGCTGCAGCAAAGAAGTGCATCACATCCCTAACCAGCTGAGACACTAATTATTTCTTTTATGTACCTAAATTACATTTTGGGTGTTGGATATCTTCACTTTTCTACCACCAGGAAGTGAGTAAACAAACTTCTAAAGAGCATGACGGACCGGCTGAGGTGACAAACATGAGCATGCTTTCTGTACTGATGTCACAGTACATGATTTCTTGGGATTAACGTCTTTAGGCTTTAAATAGTTACCTCTGGCTGTAGTTTGGGGAAGCGGCACACAAAATGCAGCTTTATTAAAGTAATAATTTGTAACACTTTTTGCAGAAATTAACTAAAGTTGTGCCGGTTTTTCTGAGAAATCCTCAAAATAAATGAAGTGACATTCTTATATACCAGTTACACAGTGCAGTCCAATGATGGATGTTGCCCCCAAAGATTTAGGAATTATTGGTAGTGATTTTATATGAACCCACCATACTTACACAACAAATATACAAACATATGATCACTCTTTCCCCCCAACAAACGTATAACACATTCAACAAAACATGACTTAGCTGTCTCTGACAGGATGCTCAAGTTATAATATTAATTTAATTTCAAGATGTGTTCAAACACAAAATGAAACAAGCCTTTTTTTCAGTATTGTGAGATTCCTTCGTCTTTTACGCACTGTGTGGAATGTTTAGTAACATGAAAGGAGGGAAGCTGCCTGTTTCCCTGTGGAGTGGTAACATCTCTATTTGTCACCCCTGGGGACCCGCACTTGTCAGCATGCAGCTCTACAGAGATGAATCCCTCCTCTGACTCTGAGGGAAATCACTTCATTTGTTTTGTGTCAATCCACTCAAATCCTATAGCGCCATTGTGCCCCAGCTGCCTCGGCCCTCCCCTGCTCTCCCCAGAGAGTAGAGGCCGCATTATTTCTGTCCTCATGTGAGAAAGGTCAACTTAACAATAAAGAGAAATCGAGTTTACTCACCTTTTTTTATGATGCTAAACGATACCGTCACTACTTCAGATGTAAATGTAAACCATTGCCATCCATAATACTACATCTGATTTTCTGACAGAAATACATTAAAGCTGTATATCATGACACCTGAAACATAGATCTGAGAGTTAAAGTACAGATGAAGTACTGTTAAATCCCTCCTGTACATCAGGGTTTTAGGCCAGTGTTTCTCAAACTTTTTCAGACCAAGGACCACTTATCCAACAACAAAAAAGACCACACAGACCATCTTATTATAAAGAAATAATAATATAAATAAATATTGCCCAAAACAATAGGCCTCCTACTTCAACAGTATATTAGAAATTACAGCCAAATTAAATGACAGTTTTACAAATAGCTTGAGTGATATTGGGCCCTATCTTGCGCCCGGCGCAGCGCAAAGCCCGACGCAAGTGTCTTTGCTAGTTTAAGAACGACGCAGTTGCCAATTTCCCGTCTAGCGCCCGCATCGTTTAAATAGCAAATGCACTTGCGCCCATCTGTGCGCCCATGGGCGTGCTGGTCTTACAGGAAGGTGTGTTCAAGTGCATTCTTGGCGTATTGCTATCTTGAGGCAATGGAAAGCGCAGCATTTCATTGTTATTTTAACAGTGCATTAGCAAAATGCGCCTAGGCTCGTGCACAGTGCACACACTATGCTTGACACACACAGCAGCACACAAACATGCAAAAGTTTAAAAATAAAAATAATAATATAATAATAATAGCAATGCGCCAAGGTACAAACGCACCTGGGTTTTAACGGGAATGGGAGGTGACACTCTGATTGGTTTATAGCATGTTACGCCCAAAACACACCAATGACTAAATTAAGACACTAAGTACAACCCTTTTGAACCATGCGCCTGGCGCACGGATCCTTTTTTCTGCCGTTAAACTAGCAGAAGTGGATTCCTACATGCTCTAAAAGCACCTGCGCCAGGCTCTTCACGCCGTGCGCTTAGATCGTTAAAATATGGCCCACTGTCTCTGTTGCCATCTTGATGGGAAGCACGGTGCTGCTTTTGCTGAGATATCAGGGAAGCAATGTCTGTCTTAGCCATTGATCTATCTTGTCAGTTGACACTAACCATAAACTTTGTTTCTCCATATGTTCTTCAAATGTCACGGTGATCATTTGTAATGTAAATTGGAGGCAGTGTCACAAAATGGTCGGCTTTGTTGCTGATGTCCGACAACACAGCAGAACAGCCAATTAAAATAATAATAATGTTTAAATATAGATATGAGTTTATTTAATATCGAAAATAACACGACTATGCTCCTCCTCGCCTGCAGACAGTTTGAGTAACACTGATTTAAATTTTCAATTAAAAACATGATATTTTAACAAATCTATAAATACATTAGACCACTCTTTGAGCAAATACTGCATATTAGGCTGCGAGTAACCACAGAACCAATAGGCCTGTTAGTGAGTTTACCCTATATGTAGCAAATGTAGCAGGCTATGACAAGTAATGCACTTTTTCATTCTGATTTAACCTACTTATTGGTAAGCCAGGATGTGCAGGGCTGCCTTCATATCTGACAACCTGCAAAAAAATCCCCCGATAAAGCAAGCAGGGGCAACAACAGAAGGGGCGAGGCTAGGGTGCCCCCCCCCTCCCAATCCATTCCTTTGATCCATTATTCATATAAAAATATTGATTAGTGAAGCTTTAACATCAGGATTGCTGCTTACTTATTGCACACTATGAAGCACATTTCTGGTCAATATTGGACTTTTATGAAATATTGTATTTCAACCAGCCATGTGGCCAGCTGGCTATATGTTAGAGGTTCTTTGCTGACCCTTAATGAAATTAATTTTCTTACATTTTCCTTGCTCACTGCATATATTATTTCTTTCTATGACCAAATCTGTCCCTGTATTTCTATTCACGATTACCCCGATTTAGTGTTTCCTTCTGAATTTCCTTATTGTGGGATTCAGCGGAGAGCCGTACGGTCCATTAATGATCAAATACTGTGTCAATGTTTTTCTCCCTGACAATACTGAAACTCATAGAAAAACAATGAATATGTGTCAGTTGTGATGGGAAAATAAAAAAGATGCAAGGATACAGTATTTCAGTAAAAGTAACGACAATTAGCAGCTTCAGTAAAATGTATCCACACTTACATTCACACACTTATCATGGCTGTGGGTCTACTGTATGTATTAGTAATCTGTCAATTTTATAGGCTTTTCACACCTTGGTGATCATCAGCTGGACTCAGCAGCTGCTGCAAAAAAGGAAATGTTTTCTTCATGGCATTTGTAAAGTGCAGATGTGTTACATTAACGACGAGTAGATACTGTAATTGTATGTACAGTATATGCATAGATAGATAGATAGATAGATAGATGACCAACTTTCTTTATCATGTGCTAAAACCCACAAACCTGTTCAGAACATATACTTAAATATACTATATATACACAGTATATATATATATATATATATATATATATATATAATAATAATAATATATATATATATATATATATATATATATTATTATTATTATTATTATTATTTTAAATAAAGAAACACCTGAAAGTTTATGTCCAAATGCCCATTGCATAACCTGACTAATTCATACCTGATCAAACCCTTGAGATCTGACTTTGACACTGACATACTATAAACACATGCCATTACGTTGGCATGCTTTGTATTTTTCGTGTAAAGTATGTAGATCTTATGTTGACAGTATGTGGCGGCACAAACATTGGAGGCACCTCCAGCAGAAATAATAAGCATTGTGGAGCAGTGTACCGAAGCAGGTGCAAAGACGCCTACTTTTTCCTCCCCCATCCCTGACGAGGCCCCATATCACACACAGATGTTTCCCATCAAAGACACCCACAAACCTCTCCACCCTGAGTATGTAAACCAAGATAAGGACCCATTCAAACAGAGGGACTGTGCAAACTGCACCTTGCTATTGAGCTTTTCATTCTTTTACAATACGCACTTCAAGATGGCGAGCTGCTTCCTTTTTTTTCTTTTTCTCTGAGGGGTCACATATGCTTAAGCGCCGTGAGCAAAACACGTAGGTAGGATGTCTGTGATAGGCATTTGTAAATTGACAAGAAAAAGGGATAATACCAAAGTGGTATTTGGATGCGGCGGGAAAAAAGCAAATGATTGAATAACAGTAATTAAAGCAGTTATTCGTTCGGCGAGCACCTGCATGAGGGATGATATTGCTCCTTAATTCAGCTCAGTTTAACTTCTCTCAGCTGGTGGTTCCAGCATCGCCTCATTAATCGCTGATTGGCATCGAGCTGTTCACAGGAACAAACTGTTTACTCTGTCTTGCCTGCTTTCCCTGGGCTGCATGCGGCGACGGCCTCTCTCAAATGCAGCATTAAGGCCTATTGTACTGAATGAGGCCAGTACCGCGCTTTTAACATGTTCTTTTGTGGACTATGTGATAAGGCTGATTCCTATATACATATACAACTGAATGGGAGGTATTACTGTACAATCATACGGTAGCCTATATTTATTTTTTACATGTGCAGAAGTCTTTGGTGAAAAGGTGCATTTAGTAAAAGCTACATTCAGTCCAGCTGGGTGACAGTAAACTCTGTTCTGTCAGGTTATTTGTATCACTGCCAATGATGTTTATTGAATTTTGTGCTAAAAAAATAACATATTCAGCAGGCTCTTCCAGGCTAGACGGCCTCATGCAAAGTAGTCACATGAATATTTTAACATAAAAAAAACTGTAAGCGAACAATCAGGATTAAGCTTCCTCAGGTTAGCATTTGAGTTTTTTTAAGCTCCACTAATCAATATTATGAAATAAAGAATGAGTTAAATGACATATACATACAGTATATGAAAAAGAATTACTCATAGGGACAAACCCGCAGATAATCTGTACAGTTCCCTTCAGCTCTATGTAATGTTTTAGCATCTTTCAACTAATTGTTTTGGCTTTTACAGCCCAGACCTTCATAGTTTTGGTTAAGTCTCACAGCTTTCATCAAATCCATCCCCAGCTGCAGGAGGTAATGGTTTTTAGTGAAAGACCTCTAAAATGCCTACTTGCCAACACCAAACAGTAGACAAACATAGTTAGTGACTAGCTGATGGAATAATTGGAGCATTTAGAAGCTAAACAGCTACATATTTTCTCAGGTGTGGGTAGAGACCAAAACAGAGCTAAAAGAGGATGAATATTGGACAGACATTTGTCAGGTGGACAGAAACACGAGAAAAAATGAATGAAATGTGCCTTAGGGCTGTAACGTTACCGAATATCATTTTCTTTAACATTCAAAGCTTCTATTGAGGTTTTCCAATAAACCTTCAAATATCTGTTGCCATTTTGTAGTTTCAGCTGGGAGACAGGCTCTCTTAGCTTTTTTTAGTCTAATAAATGATCAAAATAAACTCACAAAATGTCAAGAAAGAATATTATTACACCTATTTTCCTTGAAAATACAAAAAATACAACCACTTTCTTTGTGAATTCAAGTTTCTATCTTTCACCAAATTAAGACTAGCTTAATTGCCCTGTCAACTCATGGTAAAACACAGTCACCCTTGACAGAATCCAAATGAGAAACACCAAAACATTCTTGGTTAGTCTTTCCACTGTTCCAACAATCACCAACTCTGGTTTGATTAAAAATAAACCCTAAGAGTTAGGGGTGAAAATATGCTGGCTCTGTACGCTGTTTTTCCCCGCTGTCTATTTCTGCTGTTGCTAGCCTCTCTTTGTACATTGCCAGACCCTCCTCCACAGCGCTGTGGAGGAGGGTCTGGTGAGTCCACACAGCATTCCGGGATGGGAGAAAAACGTGCTCTGGTTTATTGGCATTTCTTTAAACAAATAACAATAGTCCTGGGCGGTGCTACGCACCGTACAGAGCAAATCCGCCTCTGAAAAATAACCTCGGGAAGGAACTTGTTTTGGCGGAACGTGTACGTTCAAAAGTTGTTTTAGTCGTGCAAGAAAAAAATCAGATTGGACAGATAGTCTAGCTAGCTGTCTGGATTTACTCTTCAGAGTTTAAAATGCCAACACAAAGGAGGTCCAAGGCAACAGATAGCTGCCTAAATCAGTGACATCCGGCGGAATTTCTGTCGGCAACGGAGCAATCCAGGAAGTGGAACGTCGTGGATATAGACTAGCCTCTTTGTAAAAGCTGAAGATCAAAAGCAGATACTTCATATACAGTACAGGCCAAAAGTTTGGACACACCTTCTCATTCAAATGCGTTTCCTTTTATTTTCATGACTATTTACATTGTAGATTCTCTCTGAAGGCATCAAAACTATGAATGAACACATATGGAATTATGTACTTAACAAAAAAGTGTGAAATAACTGAAAACATGTCTTATATTTTAGATTCTATAAAGTAGCCACCCTTTGCTTTTTTATTAATAAGGGAAAAACTTCCACTAATTAACCCTGACAAAGCACACCTGTGAAGTGAAAACCATTTCAGGTGACTACCTCATGAAGTTCATTGAGAGAACACCAAGGGTTTGCAGAGTTATCAAAAAAGGGTGGCTACTTTGAAGAGTCTAAAATATAAGACATGTTTTCAGTTATTTCACACTTTTTTGTTAAGTACATAATTCCATATATGTTCATTCATAGTTTTGATGCCTTCAGTGAGAATCTACAATGTAAATAGTCATGAAAATAAAGAAACACATTGAATGAGAAGGTGTGTCCAAACTTTTGGCCTGTACTGTGTGCTTTGGCCTCCACAGTTTCCACATCTCTGATAGACTTTAGAGCGATTGTCTTCACTCCTTCAGAAGAGTTTCAGAGATTTGGAGAATGCATAACAAGGAGCACTGAAGCTGTGGTGACCTAATACCTTACTAAGACATTATGTTGGTTGGTGCTTTCATTTGTCAGCCATATATTTCTCATAGAGCATACAATGATTCAGAAGAGCAAAGGACACTTTGCTCGATATTCAGTGAAAGACCAGCACGATCGGCAAATCGATTTATCCGTCTTATACCTTTAACAACTTTTATTGAATATTAAAAACACTTTTCCACTGTTGACAAGTAAAAATAAGCTTCCTGTTTTCATCTATAAGCATCTACACACACTTCATATAGAACATAACGGCAGACTTGCATGTTCACTTACATATAGACACAAACAATTTCTTGGTGCCTTGCAGGGGCGAACCTCCCACTCCTGATGCCTCGAAACACACCTGCCAGTCAACACAAAGTAGGGTTAAATCCCAAAGAGCATCGTCACTGAAGCATCCTACAGACAAACAATTGAATATATGCAAGATGGA
This sequence comes from Perca flavescens, assembly GCF_004354835.1. Taxonomy (NCBI): domain Eukaryota; kingdom Metazoa; phylum Chordata; class Actinopteri; order Perciformes; family Percidae; genus Perca; species Perca flavescens. The sequence goes on along the minus strand of NC_041336.1, from coordinate 10,748,683 downwards.
TCGGGGGGTGGGAATAAGCTATACATTCTTATATATATCAAAACACAATTAAGTGAACTGGCAATTACAGTGAAAAGAGAACCTGTAATTATGTCTTTGAGGATTAAAACTTCAAATGATGGGAAATAATAGCTAGTTATGGATGATAGTGTGGTCAAATTTATCTATCTGCCAAGTGAGTTTGATCAACTCATAAGTGCAACTTATAAATGGTAAATTAGTGGTTTCGGTTCAGTTGCTTTACTTGGTTAACATGGTTGTTTTCTTATCAACAAATGCTTCATTGCTCCCAAACAGAATCGCCTGGATTCAGAAGTTGCCTGGTCAGAGGTTTATATGGATCAAATATGGTGACTCTTGATGGAGTCATGTTCATTTTGAGTATTTTTGAGTTCCCGTTACATTCTCTGAGTGTTTTCTTAAAAGTTTGAAGTTTTTATTGTAAACATGGTTTTGTTTTCTCCAAAAATGCATTATTTGCATCCCACCAAACTTATAACTAGCTATGAGCAAGTAAACAACTTATCAGTCCAGTAAAATCTGTTTTTTCTGTCAAGACTTTTTTTTATGTGTTTTCACTATTCATTTTTTAAGCCATTTTTACAATCGCCGTTGTAAAAATGGTGTCTCAGGTTCAAATAAAATCCATTTACAGTTTGTTTTGTAATTTATGTTTATAGACATTTCATCTCCATTAGCTACATTAGATATCTGCATATCCATTCATCGTTTACACATTCATTTAGATTTTCTTGCACTTGATGCAAATCCGGGTAGGCTGAAATACACTTTGACTATGTACCTTTTAATTTAAACATCTGACATAAAGTGATGCTTAATAACTAACCAGCCATGTTGCTTACACTTGAGAAATGGTGAGTGAGTTTTTAGCTGTTAATATATTGACTTCTTGAGCTCAGTCAGCAAAAGTCAGCCCTGACCAAAATGTTTGGCCCATGTACTAATCCATTCTGCTGTCTACAGTAATGTGTATCACATCAACTTTGTGCTTGTAGCATGCACATTCATCCTCATGTCAACGCTGGTAGATGCTGGAAGTATCAAAGAAAGAAAAACTCATAACTTTGATGCATGTATTTCAACTTATAGAGATTTACATTTCGGCAAACAGCCTTCTTTAGGATAAGAAAAACAGTCTCCTGGATGGCATTTATACCAACTAGGACAGGTGTTAAAAATCAAGGCAATCAGCCTAAGGACAAGCCAAGGAAGCTAGATGCAACAGCCTGTAAGATACAAAATAAACTCCAGAATGTAACTTTTGAGTCTTACGTCATGGGAACTCTCAAGTCTTTTCATGATTTAGTTGATGATTGATGGTTGTAATTTCCGCCAAAATGAGTGAGATGGTTTTTAAAGTGGTCAACATGGATGAATTTGGATGAATTTGTTTAATGTATGATGAATGATTGATGTGTGATATGCTGCCACTTGTCCTCTCCCCCTGCCCTTGTAGGGACCAAAATGGAAATAAGTCTTTGGGCTTTATTGTGTCATCCCTGACTATTTATGTATTTTAATGTTTGACACAGAGTACTGTTTCCTATTTTATATTTAAGTGGTCAAATAAAATCAATCAATCAATCAAAAACAAAAAGAAAATCCTCTATCTGCTAATGAAATGATCGAAAGCTCCACAACAGCTATATTGAAAATGAGATGGTACCTTTCAAGGGATTCATCTTCAAATCAAACTTTGAAATAAATGAATAAACAGCTACTAAATAGACCTGGAGGTGTTCGTCAACTGTTGTTTCCAACATCAAGAATGAACTTTGAGGTTCAATCTCAAGACTTTTTCTGAATGCCTACATTTTTTAGCTTGAAGGTTCATTCTTAAACCTTCAATATTCTCAACCCAAGAACCAAATTTCCATACGTCAGGTAATGTGATAACCACTAAACCATCATCATGACACCTGAGCAACTCCATCTGCTGAGGAAGGCCAGGAGCAAGACTGTCTTATCCGGATAAAAAAACGCTCACATAAGTTGTTTGCTTCAGCAGCAATTATGACTCATATTTACGTTTTATAGTGGCGGCGCCCTCTAGTGGCCATAGTAATTAAGACAGGAGTAAAGCAGAAAGTAAGGCAACAAAGTATACAGCGCCAAAGTCAGCAAAAGGAGGCAGGTTTGGATAGTGGATGGAAAAAATAGGACTTTCACCCAGGAGACCGGGGTTCATGTGCTGTTTGAAAATAAAAATAAACTGAGTTCTTTTAAATTTAAAAAACAAACGTAGCTACGGCAAGTTCTGCATTATGTAACCGGAAGTGATGTAATGTCTAATTTGAACCCAAACAACTATTTGTTTTCTCTGTTTTAGATACAAGTGTGGAAAGAGCTTCAGTGGGTCGTATTAGAAGGTAGGAATAAGCAACCTATATTGTTGCATGGTTTGGAGGACTTGTTGGCCAGGAGATGTGGTTGAGAGCTTCGGCAACAACAAGCAAGTTGGACCTTGTGTTGTTTGTTTTTGTCTAATACTAATAACAAAGTTTTAAGTTCTAATCTCCATGATTACCAAACAAATAGTCTATATCGACGATGTTTCACTTCTGGGATTGTTCATGTGCCATCGGAAATACCGCTGGATGTCCCGTCATTCGTTCCTTCCCGAGACTATTTTGCAGAGGTGTCATTGCTCTGACTGTCCCTTGCTGTCCCTTAAAGCCGCCACAGACGGTTGTGATTGGTTTAAAGAAATGCCAATAAACCAGAGCAAGTTTTTCTCCCATTCGGAATGCTGTGTGGACTAGCTAGCCAGACCCTCCTTTGCAGTGCTGTGGAGGAAGGTCTGGCAATGCGAGACTACCAAACAAATAAATATAGGATTTCATAGTTAGGACGTTTTTTGTACTGTAGCCCCTGGTGATTAGATTGCCAATCTGTCAACTAATAGACCTCAATTTCAAAACTCCATGTTGGAAATCATCCATTTTACTGAAGTATGTTTGTGTGAGACACTAAAGTTCTTCCCGCTCCAGGGCTGCTGCTCTCAGACTGACCTCTGACCTCTCTGGAAGTAGTTGAGCTGAAAAAAACAAACTACCTGTAATGTGGATCAGTGCAGCATCCCATTATAATTATCTATCTAGTGTGCATTCTGTGCCATTGTTTTGATGTGCTGTGTGAGTGTATGTCAACGAGAATGTGTTGGGAGGCAGAGAGGGAGAGATAGAGACGGAGTAAATGAGCAGCTGTGGCAATATTTCCAATATTTACTCTCATCCACTGAGTGCAATTGCTCGGGCCTTTGAGGAGCAATCAAACATCCGGAGATGGTCGGAAGATTCTCCCTTTAAGCCACAAGGTTTTATTTGAGAAAGAATACCTTCTGTTCATAGGATTTGCAGCCATTTCATTTCAATCCATCTGTTTTTAAGGTGAAAAAGAGAGAAGAGGGGGAGTGAGAAAAAATAAAACAAACAACAACAGAAAAAAGCAGGCTATTGAACAGAGCATGTTTGTGCATTATATTGTGCTTGATGTAATGTAGGTCAGTGTTCTGCACAGCACCAGATAAGACACAGGGAACAAGTGTTGTGTGTACTTACAAGCAAATATCTGTCAAAATAGCAATTGACAGATCTACAAGAGCCTTCTCTCTCCCTCACTCCCTCTCTTTTCTTTTTTTCCCTTTTTTTTGGCCAGGGAAGTGGTTCCTTCGTCATTAGCATTTTTGAAAAAAGGGCCAGAGATTTGGGCCTATCTGCCTACACTCGCTGCCGCAAAGCCAGTCTGGCCCAGGTTGTTATCTGTGCACTACAGAGGTGCAGCTGTTTAGCAAATGGATTTGCAGATTTTTAAAGGGAGATGGGGAGGAAAAAAAGAGGGGGAAGAATCAGGTATTCACAACAACCCTCCCCACACTGGCATTTTGTGTATGTGCTGTGTGTATCTGCGTGCGGCCATGTATGTGTATGCCTATGTTTTCTTATAAATCTTTACCTTCTGTTTTCTGAGGCCCACATTATTTTTGGAAATGGCATTAAACACAAAAAAGCATGAAAAATGCTTATTCTCTCGTTCTGCGCGTTCCTTTATTCACTTTCCAGCCTCCCGAAGGGCCTTTTCTTCTCCTGAGCGGGCGCCATCGCCGCTCCAGTTGCCTAACTGGACCGAGGGATGATGGGAGTGGAAGGAGGAACCAATGGGGTGCTTTAGGTGGGGTGGGGATGCTGCTGTCTGCACCACAGCTGCTGGCAAGTGCGTCTCTTTTGTCTAATGCAATCCCAGCGAGGCCGACACTCTCACACACAAACAAGCGCATTCACATAGACACACACGCGTGGAGGAATTCTGGCTTCAATCAAGGGCCCCCATGGGAGAGAGAAAAGGGCCCTAAGCCATTGGAGACACTGAGGGTGGTTGGCTTTCACAAGTGGGGGTATGTATGTATGCACACACGCACACACACACACACAACAAACACACACACACACGCTTCTTCAAACACGCCTGCAAACACACACACCGCCTTGTTCTCTCCCTCTTAAAGATACAAACAGACACTGCCAACGTATGTACACACATGGACCCTCACACATGCACAAATACACACACTACACACACACACACACACACACACACCACACAACCATACAGTGAGTGCGATGCCTCCAAACTGCAGCCTCGGTCTCTACCAGGAGGTGTCGTGTAACAAACCAGAGGATGCAGAGATTCTCTGGCAGAGAGAAGAGAAGTGAACATGACTCCCTCAGAAAACTACTACCCGAAACTCAGTGATTCACACAGAAAACTGTCTGCAAACCGTTTTCAGATCTACAGACCAGCAGATAATATGTTTAAACATATTCTAAGTGCCAAAATGTATCAAAAGGACAAGTGCACAATCCATGTATTCATACAAAACTGTCTTTTAAAAAAAACTTTTTCCATAAAAGTAAATCTCTTCATATCGCTTCAATGTTTTGAAGGTATATTTGTAAAGATATTCCTAATCTTTATTGTGCATTAAAAAATGTAATACACCTCTTTACATATAATAATGTATTTCTTAGTGAGCAATGAATAGTGTACCATCTGCAAAAGCAACTGTAAATCAATCCATGCATGTAAGTTATTCCTGCTGTCACCCAGTCTTCCCACATATCCATTCTGCCTAACATGCCTTGAATTTGTCGGCTGCACGTGTTTGTCTGACTCCTGTTTAATGCTCATATTTTGTTTTTTCCCCGCCCCTGCGTTGATGTTTTCTCCTCTGCAACTACACAACACAGATCATAAAAGTTTCATCTCATCATGGTTAACTCCACCCATCAGGTATACCAGGGGCGTCGCACCCGTGGGGGATGTGGGTGTTTTAACACCCACACTTTTCCCTGGGAAGGGGTTCAACACCCACACTTTTTCTGCAGTTTTTCCGCAGTTTTGCACAAACGCCTTGCGTCGAACTGCCGCCGTAGCTACGTCGTAGGCTGTGTGTAGCGATTATATTGCCTGAGTGAACAGAATTGCGTCCATAGCAATGCTCTGTTATTCATGGCAACGGTGTGTTATACTCACTTCGCAGCCTTCTTAAGGCTAGACCTTATATACTGTCTATGGGCGAGACACGGCAGGCAAAAACATTGTTTGTTTTACACCGGTCAATTTTGAGATTTTGGGCTATTTGTCTTTAATAACATGTCTTCTTTCAGACTTGTGGTGAAGAAAAGTCCGAAATACACATTAAGGTCTTTATTTTACTACACTGTGTCTGTTAGCGTCGGTAGATTTCTCCTAAATTCAACAAAAGTTGGCGTTCTAAATCATCCCGCTGCTCCGCGATCGCTGTCTGCACCCTGTCATCACATATACCGTTGGGAAGCTCTCTCTCTCCTCTACAATACTGTCGGATCCAAATATGGTCATTTCCTTTTCATCAACAACCAATCGTGAAAGTAAAAGGGGGGATTTAACTCTAAATGCGCAATCTCATTGGCTGATGCCAATTTCTGACAACGTGATTCGTTTAGAATCATCACGTGACGTGCTCTGACATTTCCGCGGTAGTTCAGAATGTCAAAAGAAATGCGTCGAAAACGGTCGAAAATCACCTCAAAGAAGACGAAAACAGTTGTTATCAGTAAGAAGACCCAGGGGATTACACACTAAGACAGCAGATGATGAAATGCCTTCACGTAGTACGTTGATGTGTCAACTGTCGTTCAGAAAACTGGAGTTATCAGACAGCGGAGGTAATCAGACTCTCTCTCTCTCTCTCTCTCTCTCTCTCTCTCTCTCTCTCTCTCTCTCTCTCTCTCTCTCTCTCAGCAGTTTACAGAAATTCATAGCCTACAATACATGTCATATATTAAATATGTAGGTGTCACATATATACTATTCTAATATAATTACTATACAATACTAAACAAATCTGTAATTTTGGGATCCTAAGTGGTTGTGAGTCCCTCAGGCTGTGGCAGGCAGATCCATGTTTAGCTGTCAGTAGAGCTGCTGTCCCCCCTCCTAGGAGAACTACCAGCTTCTCTTCTGGTGTTAACTTTGGGAAGTTTTATTTTTTGGGCTATTTTTCCAAGGTGTAATTCTCTTAGTGATGATAATTTTTCCCAGTGGAGGAGGAAGTGCATCTCTGTCTGACCCAGTTGGTGGTCACTGAGCCTGTCTCTCTCACTGACCTGTCTGTCTGACCCAGTTGGTGGTCACTGAGCCTGTCTCTCTCTCTCTCTCTCTGACCTGTCTGTCTGACCCAGTTGGTGGTCACTGAGCCTGTATTTAGAATGGATGGGAGGTAACTGCACCTTTTTAACTTCAATAGCAACGTTAAATGAAAGCTAATATGCACGAGTAGTTTCCCATGTAAGAAGTATAACGTTCCGTAACATTAGCTAGGTTATAGCATTCATAATAAACGGATAAACGGATACTAATATAATTACGTATGTGGTAATTTGCATAAATAGCACAACAGATCTAAACATTGGTTATAGCCAGGTGAAAATGTCTTGTTGACATATGACAGTAAAAGACTTAATGTAAAGATCTGAATGGAACCCATTTAGGCTACCCATGAGCATTAATACATAGAGGCAGGAAGAAGTGCTTTAAACCAGTATTGATTATTGAGTGTATTAAACCAGTATTATTATTACAGAGATGGGGTTTGGGGCTGAGTCAGTGGGACTGTTTCTGGGGGATGAGTCTGAGGGAAGAACAAGGGTAAGGAGAATGCAGAAGACAAAAGGTAGGTAAAATAAAAAAGTGAACCCCCAGAAACAGTCCCACGGACCCAGCCCCAAACCCCATCTCTGCAATAATAGGCTAATTAATAAATGCTGGTTTAAAGCACTTCTTTCTGCCTCTATGATCATGGGTAGCCTAAATGGGTTCCATTCAGACCTTAATATTAAGTCTTTTTCTGTTATATGTCAACAAGACATTTTCACCTGGCTACCCAATGTTTAGATCTGTTGTGCTATTGATGCAAATTAGCACATACGTAATTAGATTATGCTCCGTTTGTCCATGTTAACAAACAGTACGACACCGTTCTCTCTACACAGACTTTAAACGCGAACTTATTTTTGTGTTCCAAGTGTGTTTTTATACTTTTCTAGTATCACTCATTTAAATGGGAAGCTTTTTATATCTTGTATGTTATACATTTTGTAACCCTCTGTCATTGTATCCATCGTTTTTATTGTTAATAAACAAATCACATCCATCCCCCTCACTTTTGAAAAGCTTGCTACGCCCCTGATGTATACTAAAAACTGTGTGAGCAGTGAGGAGTTATTTGAAGTGCTTTGATTTAGAGAGCGAGGATACATACAGCTGACAAACTTGTTGTACATTTTTATTATAAATGTTTTAATTATACCTATGGAATTTAGGTGAAATGAGGCTGGAATTTAACACAATTTGGATCTATTAACATTAAAGGTACTAAATTATTTAGAAAATGGTGACACACGTCATCTGCACTTTTTAGTAAAAACTTTGAGCATGTTGTAATTGACATGAAAAAAAAAAATATATATTCCAGTCAAAAGGAATATGGGCAGCCATTTCCCATCATGCTTTGCTAGTATTCTGTTTTCTCTTGAGTCTTCACGTCTTTCCTAAACTCCTCAAAGTGCTTATCTTCAACAACACCTCTGACCTTTGGCGTTGATGCTCTAAAAAGTCAAAGTGATTATTTCAGTCGTGGGTGCCTCTCAACAATTAACTGCACACAGACTAATAACAGACTGATTAATGACAGCAGACTCAGGCTTATACTGAAGGAAATGAATTCAGTTGAAGTTTCAGCATTCCTTTCATAATGTCAAGTTTGAAATTCTTAAAGCAAGAAATAAGATATTTCAAAAGTTAGAAGCAAAATGTGCACTACTTTGCATTTGTTATCAGTAATTGAATAGGCTATTGTGCTGATAGATGCTTAAATGCTTTAAACCGCAGCTAAAGGTTCTCTGTAATGACTGAACTTGCTTCCGAAATTAACAAAGAAATCTATTCAAATAGAGGAGAAGAGGTGTGCAGGTGTCTTTTAATTTTATTCATCTTCTTCTTTGCTAAGCCATTAGTGGGTTTTGTCTTTGCCCAACCATTGTGTGGGCGGCACAGCTAACAATTAAACTATTGTTAAGACAATTGAGAAATGATAAAACTGAATTTAGATGGTGTAATATTGGAACGTTGCTTTACTATAATTACTATTAAACCATTTAACCTTAAAACATTTTCAGCAGGCAAGCTGAAGCTCTATCAGGCAGCTGGTATAAAGTTGAGTAATGATCAAATGTCAAAGTTGGTGAAAAACCGATAAAATGTGTTTCTTTAAATAGTTTTTAATGGAGATAAAACAATGTTCTCCCTTCAGGAATCTATCCTTCTGTTTAATAAAGTTAATTTGCAGTTTGCTCTGCGGCCTGCTGGACATCAGGTGAACCGGCCGTTGTCAGAGCGGGTGACGAATGGGTGCAGAGAAGAGGATTCTTTTTGGCCTTCATCGGTGATTCTAACAGATGCTGCCTGTCCGCATGTTCCTCCCCGCTGCCAGAAATATCAGGCTGGGAATTAGGAGAGGCGATCTATAATTTAACGTAGCAAGTGACAGTTCACATGCTGCAGCAGCGAAGAGCCACAATAGAAGTGCATCTCGGTGTTGAAGATCCAGGCTCGCCTCAAGCCATCGCCTCCTCTCTTAAAGTAGAGTAGGAGTGAGGGAGGGTGGAATAGGGAAAGAAAACAACACACACACACACACACACACACACACACACACACACACACACACACACACACACACACACACACACACACACACACAGACACTCTGTACTTCAGTCTCTTGCTCTCTGCCGGGGAGCGGAAAGAAGAACCTCCAGTGTGGCATAATGACTTTGCAGGGAAACAATAAGAAATAAATACCTTGGAGCTCCTCTATTAGTCAACACTTAAAAATCGTTTTTTTCTCCACTACCTTCTTCTCTCTCTCTCTCTCTCTCTCTCTCTCTCTCTCTCTCTCTCTCTCTTAATGAGCCTCTTGTTGGAGAGGTAACTAGGGCCGCCGCTCTGCTCCGTGGCGTTCACGATGAGGAGACTGTTTGCTGTAATCACAGAGGCTTGAGATGGAGGGAGCCTGGATTAGCTACTTTACCATGTGAGGAGTGTTTAACATGGCACCCGACACCGTGCTCCTTCCTGTCTTCACTAGACAAACACTCGCCGTCATTAATTTCATTTGCTTATCGCAATCACTCCCCTCCCCTTGACTCATTTTTTCCTCCACTCCCTTCATCCCTCCAAAAAACCTTCAATTTGGACCCTTCCTGCTTTTTTTGATTCAGGCGTCAGTGCAAATTATTGCTGCCCGCTGTTAGGAATTACTAGGTAAGGAAGCTAAATGAAGATGAAGAATTGGAAAATGTTTCCAGTTGGAAGAATGTTGATTAACAGGGCTGGGGTCCTGGAGGATTCCCCACTATTTATCCTCATATCTTGGGCTGCCTCTCCCTTCCCGCTCCCCTCCATGTTTCTCCTGGGGCCTTGGAGAAGCAGCTTGCAGTCAGCGCTGCCAAAAGAATTTATTAGAGCAAATGGTATTGTAAGCCCTATGGAAGGCATACCTTATGTGAAGATTTAAAAGATATTAGGAGGATGGCGCAGGCGGGAACCCAGGTGTGCCTGGTAATAGCCATTGTCTTGAGAGTGTGCGTGCATGTGTGTGCGCGCGTGTGTGTATTTACATGTGGCTCACTGTGTTTATAGAGCTTCTGCCTGGGAAGACAAGAGGAGGAGCACGATACACCCAAGACACCAGAGCAGACTGATTGTGGTGTGTACATACAGCACATATCTCCACCATAAACCTGTGGTGAAGTCGCTCAGCAGTCTATATTAAAGCTGCTATGTTCCCTCTGCAAGCCAGACAGGAAGTGACTGGAATTTCTTTTACAGCGCTTGTTTTATTTCCCTGGAGCGCCAGATGGGTTGGGTTTATCATGTAAGGCCAGTTCTGATAGGTTCAGATACGCCGCCAGTCACAAAGAAAAATGCGTACTCCAAATAGGTTCAAGCTGACTGTTCTGACTTTGTGTTGATGGTGATTTTGTCCTCATTTACCGAAATAAAACATAGTTAACGTCCTTGTACTTGTAATAAGGTTTAGGAAGGGAACCTTTTTGTGGCAGATTGTATTTGTAGAGCATGAGATGGAAGATTTTGAAGACTTTTTTTGCAATTATGTTTTATGAAAGAAGTTATGTTTTTGTCCGACAAATGTTTCACCACTCTAACAGTATTGTTCGGGGTCTTATAAGTCCATGTGGGATAGGCCCTTTGTATGTGGATGACTCAATAAATTTAGACATTACTAACTGGCGTGTATGGGGCCCCACTTTTTTATGTCTGCGGTGTGAAGGTAGTTTTGGACATGATTGATCGTGATAATTCTATTAAATTTTATTCCGTCTTTGAATATAAAAAAGATGTTTCCCATAAAGACAAAACTGTGTCCGTTGCAAAATCCAATGTTTGCCTAAAACTTATAATGATTTCAGGTTTCCATACCGGCTGGAGCTGTTTTGGTGCTTAAAATGCGTATTAAGTTTAGTATGGTAGCAACACCTTATCCACATTATGCAGCTCAATTATTCCATGAGCAACACCTGCAAAACAAATTTGGCATTCAAATTTGCTAAGGATGATCAAACAACGCCGAAACACTGTCATTATTTCTCCCTCACATGCGGCAGCTAGGGGAGGAGAAAAAAAAAAAAAAGACTAGCTTGTTTTTTTCTGGATGCACTGAATTAACTATTCAGCTGGAAGCAAACTTCATTTTATAGGTTTCATTCACATCATTTCCCAAAGTGTATTTAACTGCCATTGCAAAAAAAACAACAACAAAAAAAACAAACAACAACATAAATTGATTTGGATCCACAAAATCTCACCTGCTGGAAGAAAAAACAAAAAAACTCTGAATATACTTTGAAGGAACTTTTTTGGGATTTATTCATCAAGTATTGATGTGTAAGGCCTCACCTTTGAAAACTTTTACACTAAAGAGACATTTCCTATCCTGGTATCATACAAGAAGATCTCAGAAACCCAGAAGTTGACGAGGATTCTTACACTTTCTCTTTGCATCTGGCTGTGAAACATACAACATGCAACGCCTTGCACTCTGACGCTAGATAAAGAGAAATCAGGGCTAATGAATTGCGCTTCCTCGGATATAATTCTGTAATAACTATAATCAGGCCGTTCAAAGCACATGCATATACATGGCCGGCATCAGCTGCTATACTGTTGGTGGTCAATATTCTTGAAGCTTTGCCAGTCAGGGAGTATTCCTGCATCCCTGCTCTGCCTTAATGTTATCAGGTAACACACACTAGCATTAAATCCCCCCACAAAATAAAAGCCTCTTTTTGGAAGCCTTCACAGCAGACAATGTGGCTCTCACCAAAAGCCCTTTAAGTGTTCGTGTTTTAATGTCATTACTGCAGCACGAAGCAGCACACAGACCGGGCGGGAGGAGGAAAGAAGAAGAAAAAAAAAAGAGCTGCAGCTTGAAAAGAGAAACCCTACACAAGACCTCAAGGTACATTTGCTCTGAGCAAAGACAAAAAGACTCGAGCAATGGCAAAAACAAACGGGACGGTTTTATTACGTTTACGCGGTGAATAGTGGAACAACGGCCTAGGCAGTCCTCGCTGACAGCTTCTAAAGCTGCAGATTTGTGCCCATTAGTCACACATTTTAGCAAGAAGGTGGTTTCTAAAGTGCATTGATGGGGATTACAGTTCTATCCTTTCCTGTCTTTCTTTCAGCACCGAAACATGCGGCTGATTTCTGAGATGCCAGGAGGTTTCCGCAAAGAATAGAGTGGGGGAACTATTGTATTTGTTTTCTAAAATGGCAATCCATAGGGTATTAAGGGGCTTAATCTGTGATTAATATTTTAATGAACAAAATAGGCAGCAAATACTGAAGTTTACACCGTCCCACACCACAGGATGGTTTATTTACATGCTGTCTGAGAGACAGAGAGAAACAGGCAGATGAAAGCAAAACACGTTCAGTTGAGATTACATGGTGGCACTTGGGTGCGATTACACCACGAGGGATTTGAATAATCTCAGTTTATTGAGTTTGAGGTATTTTGTAATCGTAGATTAGTTTTAACAGGGACATTCTTAACCATGCTCTCCAAAACTAGGATTAAGACTGATAGGAGTTTGTGTTCACAAATCCAACATCAGTATTTTAGGCCCTATCAGTTCTTTTGCACCCTAAAGATTTCGGCTGAGTTTGTATTTGTATTTTTGGCCTTAAAACTTCAAGGGAAAGTAGTTTTGAGTGACACCCTGCTTTACTCTCTCACGGCCTTACATACTCACACCTGCAGGATGCTGTCCAGTTTAACACAACACAGTCTCTTGGTCATGGTTAAATGCCTTGCTCATGGGCTGTCCATCCTTTAAAAAAAATGGCAGATGAACCGGTAATCTCTGGTTTGAATTGTCGTTGAGAATCTAGATTGGTTGAAGTGGTTAAATGGACTCAAGTCAACAATCATCCAATCAAAAATGAGCTTATTTAATATCTTGTTTACAAGTGGTGGAAAGTACATTTACAATTTTGAGATACTTCTACTCCACTACATTTCAGAGGGAACTATTGTACATTTTAGTCCACTTCATTTGACATTACCAGCTATAGTTACTTTCAGATTAAGATTTTAAACATGTGATCAGTTTATGAAAAATGGTTATGGAAAATCGTTATGGATTAAATAGTCTATATCCTCGACATTCCACTTCTGGGATTGCTCCAGTGCGGAAGGAAATTCCACCAGATGCACGTCTTTTCACCGATGTCCGTTTCCTTCCGCTTGGTTTGTGTCGGAATTTTAAACTCCGGTGGATTTATGAGGACTATGGTTAACTGCTCCTCAGATCTCTGCAGGGTAAATCCAGACAGCTAGCTAGACTATCTGTCCAATCTGAGTTTTCTCTCGCACGACTAAAACAACTTTTGAACGTACAAGTTCCACCAAAACAAGTTCCTTCCTGAGGCTATTTTGCAGTGGCTCTGTGAGGAGTTTAGTGCCGCCAATGAAGATTGCGATTGGTTAAAAGAAATGCCAATAAACCAGAGCACTTTTTTTCTCCCACCCCGGAATGCTGTGTGGACTAGCCAGACCCTCCTCCTCAGCGAGAATGGTCTGGCAAAGCGAGACTATTGATTAAATTACCCAACAAACTGTTTAAATTAGCTCCATCGCGTCAAACTACAACACTAAAGTACAGCCTACCTATTAAGACATTAATAATAATGATCCAATCATATAATAATATAACACATTTTTGTTCTGTTAATTACAGTTCTACATTATGTATTGCTACGTTTAAGTAAACAAGTTGAATACTTCTTCCACCACTGTCAGCTTCTGCCACCTGCATGATTACATTTTAAAATAAGCTGCCATCAAACAAAAGCAAGATGTTTTAAAGCCAACTAATAAATGCATGAGGGCCCCTGCAGTTATCAATTTACATATTATAAAATGTAGTTTATGGGTGAAGAAGAAGAATTCTTGAACCCTTTATTCAGCGTATTTGGTTGTCTTTTCACAAGTAAAATCCGATAGTAGGATACGATAGGAGGCATAGTATTCTTACGTAAAAAGAGAGGGAAGTGGCGTGATGTGGAAAATGAACAAAAACATCTTAAGTGGGGTCTTGCGAGCTCTCAGATCTGCTCCCATGACCTCACTCACTACTGGTTGTTTCAAAGCAGAGAGAGAAGACAAAAAAAAAACATTAGATAACCATCAGTGTCTCCAATATCTTTCCTCAAAGAGGCTGAAGGCCCACATTGCCGATAATTGGATTTGATTTGCACTCCCAGCATCAGTTAGGGAGATTAAGGGCAAGCACAAAAATCCCCACGATTCCTTTTCATCCAGATGACAAGCAAGGCCTAACGCATCCTGAAAGGAATATTTGTGACGGAAACCGTCGCGTCTCCTCGCGCAGAGGCTGCTGGAAATGTCAGTCCTGGGGAACAATGAGCACATAATAAGAGTGTAGATTATTATGGGTGTCTTAAGGAGTCGTTTGTTGTGTTGTTCGCGTGTCAAAGTGGGAAGGAAAAGTGCTGCTCAGTGCCTGGATGATCAAGACGCAGGAGACAAAAAAAAAAAAATCCTGAACCACTTACAACAGGACGGAAAAAATTGTTAACTTTCGCAAAACATCAACTAAAGGTAGTTAAAAAGTTGTACTCTGCAGTATATAGGGATATATAGAGATCCTGCCGGCAAAAAACTCTCGATATAACGGCTCTCAGTCAGAATAATACAAGACTTAACTTATTTTTCTTCCTCTTCATCGCCTGTGGGGAGAGGGAGGTTCTGTTCTGGGCTGATAAGTCATCTATTTGAATGGATCTTCATTCTCACAGGTATGTAAATAAAAAAAAACAACCCATATTCCTCTCCCCTTTTATTCCACTCTTTTGACAACGAGCAATGCTTACACTAGATTAAATCACCATCAATAGACTTCCCCACGCTCGGGTGTCGTATTCACTCTACCCCATGCCAAAAGACTAATATTAGTATCTCCAGAAAATAATCTCTCTTTATTTCGCAAGTTCCCCTCTCAAGCATTCACACTCGCATTTATCAGAGGATTTAAATGCGGATGAAATAGTATATAAGCTGGATCCCCTCAGGAGAGGTTCTCATTCTCTTGTATTCTTTCAGATGGGGAGAGAAAAAGAGAGGGAGCACGCTGCACCTTGGCGGAGAAAAGGGAGGAGGAGGATGCAGAGGAGGAGGAGGAATTAATTTTTCCCCTCTGGGAGAAACACATGCTGGATCTCAAGAGTTGGAGGGAATCTTCCCATCTTGCTCTGATTGGCATTAAGAGGGTAGGGGGGGAGCGGAAAGGATGAGAGGGAAAGAGATGCCATGGTTGTTACTAATGATTTATTGTCTGAAATGTGAACGGCGTTTTGGTGGGTGCTTGTCGTTCAAAAACGTTCAGTAAATCGTCTTTTCAGTAGATTTTTGGCTCTACATCTGTGAGCTTCACTTTTAGCTTAAATATATTTTATTATCGGGCAGGTGAGACGCAGACGACTGGGACATTTCTTATCTGGAAAAATGAGCAAAGACAAGAACTTTAAACCAGGTTTTAATACCTTTAAAAAAAAAAAAAAGTGTGAAGTGAATACATGAATAACCAAGACCATAGGGCTGAAACTAATGATGGTAGTCACATTCTTGACTGATCTGCTGAATATCATCTCAGTTAACAATATCTCAAAATGTCTTTATAAAGTCAGAAAACATTTTGAAATCATAATTTCATAAAATGCAATGTGACATCTTTTTTTGTTTTTGTTCAACCATGGTCTAAAAGTCAGAGATATTCAGTTAACTGTCATTTGAAATAAAGAAAAGCAGCAAATCCTCACAAATTAGAAGCTGGAACTAGAAAATGTTGGCATTTTTGCTTGGATATGATCAAATAATCAAAATAGTTGCTGATCAATTCTCTGTCAATCTACTAATGGGTTGCAGTACTTAATTGCCTATTTTCAGCTGTAAACAAGGAAATTTTTTAGAACTGTGCGGAAAATTAAATAATAGACATCTTCAGAAAATATAAGTGCTTATTATAGCTTCATATACATTGGACGATTCGTATATTGTACAAACAGCTTGAAAGGGAACAATACTTCCTGCATTGGCACTGATTGTTTGCATTAGCAGTAAATCATAAGGTGCGGAAGTGTCCTACATGGATGTACTTCCTAAGGAGCCTGGGCTGAAATTATTTCCATTCTTTACATTGTTTTGAGTCCAAAGGGTGCTTGGATGAAGGCAGAGGTTGAAGGTTGAGGATGTGAGTGCCTGATTCCGTGTACTCTGTGGCCTCTGTTGTGACAAAGACAAGGAGACTGCACTCCCCTAAAAAGGCTCCCATAAGTAATTTGTTCAAGCAGCAATTACTACTAACATTTACGTTTATAGTGAACCTAGTGACCCGCGCTGTAGTGGTCTCCCGTCGGGTTACGTCTCTCCAAAAGACGCATGCAGCTCAACTTTTTGCTGCATGCCGCTGTAAACTTTTTCTCTTTTTTATCTCCCCCCTTGCGGCACCCCCCGCCGCAGCCTAAATGTACTATCCCCATTCAAAATGAATGGGCAGACCTGCGTTAGATTAAGGCAATGTGAATTTGCATAAGAACGCAGGTTGGTGTAGTGGATGTGTCAAACAAACATAGGACTTTTATTTGGGAGACCGGGGTTTCATGTCCCGTTTGAAAATCAAAGTTAACGGTGAGTTTCTTACCTTGATGCAACAAACGGAGCTACGTCACCTTCTGCGTCACATGCATAGCCAGAAGTTAAGTAACTTTGAAGATGATTTCAACCAAAACCACAATGTCTTTCTAAAACGTAACCAAGGAGTTTTGGTGCCTGAACGAAACTGTGGCTAATGGTAACTCTACTGGGTGTTGAACTCCCGGGTCTTTATGGTGCTGGGCAGCAACTTTTGGAGTGGTGAAGGGTTTCTGTGGTAGGTATTTGACCAGGAGACTCTCTATGGCGCATAAGACGTGATAGATCTTCAGTTTGGTTGGTGTACGCAGAAGTGGAAGAACATGCTTTGACGGAACGGACAAAAGTTAGCAACGTGCACCTGCAAGAAACTTCAGAAAACGTCTAGGTAAAAGACATCACAGCCCCGCCCACTGTGTTTGATTGACAGGTAACATTTTTAAAGTGCAGCAGCGGGTCCTGGGTTGGAGTCGGAGCGAAAATAAAAACAAGACTCTCACAGATTACCACTTTAATATTTGATGCCGCGTGTGGGCTTCCTACCACTTAGTATAATTAAATCAGTCGAGACCTCACTTATAAAAGACTTTTAACGCCATTTTTGGATGCCATGTATGTCGTATTGGGTTTCATTCACTCAAACAAGTGGGACGTTGGTTTCATCGTGACAGGCAGAGGGGGAAAAATAACAATAAAATCGCACCCGATTTTTGATGCATTTACACAACAGACGCACAGATAATGCAGTTAATGGCCAGACGTCTAGCCAGACACTGTCCTCTGTGTGTTGACGGGTAGACAGAAGGCTGAGGAGCTGCACACAGATCAACCCATATTGACTCAATCTATTGACAAATGAATTTGGGGGCAAAGTCCTTCTGCGAGTTGTTGATTTAGGTGTCATAGTTCATTCCTGTTAGTGCCAACACTCACAACACATATCTCTGCCTTGATCCGACAGCAAGCTGTGAGTTAAAACATCTTTTTAATGAAGTATAATATTTCAGAATTTTTACAGAATTATCATAATGCAGCATGTTTCCATAGCTCTGCTCGTTAAGAGAGTGCAGTAAACTGCGAAGCGAAGCCTGCAAATATGAAGCATATCATAGTGAGCCATTAAAGATTCTGAAATAATGTCTGTGAATTCAAAATGGAAATGAAATGAATGCAACACAAAGTTTGTTTTCTGCAATATTATAGTCAACCGGCTACATTAAAAAGCAATTAAAACGAACTATTGCATTACAAGGGAATGAATTAACTTTCAGCACATTGAAATGCATGATTTCTCTAAGCATGGTGTAAATGAAACTCTTTATTAAGGATTAAGAAATAATAAAGAAAATTAGTCTGTACTATGAGCTTTTAAAATGTTCATTATTAGCTGTATTTGCTTTAATGAGCTGTGTGAGTAAAAAAACAATGAGCTGAGAGAAAAATCTGCCGAAGACTTTAATGCCATGATAACTTGATCAAGTTTCCAAGTTCATATTGGGGGGGCCAGGAGTTAATAAAATCTTCAAGAGAGATCAGCCGATTTCATTTCAGCAACTTCTCGACTTCATACAAAGATGCAGCAGGTGTTAGCTCCCGAGAAGAATTTGGGTAAATATTGATCCTGTAAATATGTGTGCTGTTCACCCCCTCCCTGCTTCTCCCTTCCTCTCCCTCTCCCTCCTCTCAGAGAGATGCACCCTCCCTGCAGCCAACATGGGAGCTAGTTAAGTGAGGTATCATCTTCAGTCCGCAGCTAGTCCCCCGGCTCCCACAAGGCCATTGTGGGTACGGTACAACTGTTGCGAGTGGGTGGCACATCTGTTCCCTGAGACAGGCAAGGCCCCCGGGGTCATCCTGCGCCTCGGCTAGCGTTTCACACGCATCACTAATAACCACTCTGGTATATCTGCTTAGCTGGAGACAAAAGGCCTTGACGGGTGCCACTCGCCTTCAGATCTGAGCCACGGCAATTCTAATGGAAAGAGCGTTAAGTATCATGTTTACCTTATTCTCATCCTTCGATCTATCTGGCGCACTGTTCACACTTAACAGGTTAAGTGTATGCAATATGCGCCTGGAATGGAATACATTTGCAGTCAACGGCACAGGTTCTCGATTGAAGCACCATATGTACAGTGCTGCTGTATGCTATAGTTGCCAGGTTTTAGAGGCACAGGCGTTTGTGAAAAAGACACAATGAGGACAATTTATGGAATTAAAACTGTATCACTGTCTCAGCTTACCCCGCAAACTTTACTGTAAGAATATTCATGATCACAACAGCACAGCTTTTGTCAAAGTCAGGAGTATTCCCTCCTACAATAGCCAGGGATATGCGCGCCCCCGCACCAAACTAAAAGTTTAAATCCAACTCGAGCTCCGAAAGAGAGAGTGGAGAGAAACAGGGAGATTGCGTGTTCATGTTTTCAATCCCTGTGCACGGGTAAAAGAGAGGTGGGGGGGGGGGGGGGGAGGGAGGGGGGAGTCAGGTGAGTTTGTGTTGTGTGTTGGAGGCAGAAAAGGAATGGCTTACATTCATGCATGTGTCCACGGGGCTGGTTCACCAGCTCACCGGGAGCAGTGATGGCTCTGGTAGTAGAGGGCGAGCAGAGAGCGTGGAGGATGAAAGATGGGGCCTAATCCTCCACATGTGGCATCCCCCCTCTTTTTAAAAAAAAAAAAAAAAAAAAAAGCCAACTGGAGCCGTTCTTTGGACTCTAGGCCAGGGGCTCCAGGAAAGCACTGCCTCCAGCCAAAGCACATAGTGTGAAATGAGAAGCTAAAGCTTGAATGTGCTTTTGTTTATCAGAAAACTGCACTCTAAGTGGGATTGGCAGTGGAGGGGCCCAAACTCCATAAGTCATATAGACTGGCTCCGGCCGAAGTGGAATGGCACGGCAAGGTTTTAGGCTTGAGCAGCCCAGGAAAGGCAGCTAGTCAGTCAGCCACTTGGCAGCCTCTCTCCCCCTTCAATGCCCCGTTCCTATAATCTTGGTTCCAACACAAAGGGGGGGATCAAAGAGGTCAATCTAAAGTAGGAAAATATGGTCACAAGTTGAGAAAAATAGAGGCAAGGAGACATTTAAAATCCAGCGGTCTGGTTGGAGCAGCGCTAAGGGACGTCAAACCTAAGCCCGGGGAATTGGGGACGAAGATTTTTGGGGGAGAAGAGGCCAGCTGGGTGCCAAAGACTGATCAATTCTTGAGATGGATTGTATGGGGAGATCCATCACCACGAGGCTCTTGGCTCCAAAGTGGCACAAAAATAACTTCAAAGTAGGCAGAAAGTTATGAAGGGGCTCAGAGCTTTGGATGAATCTGAGACTGGCTGGAGGACAAGGTGGAGGATTCAGCGGGGACAAGCACACTGTTTAGGGAAATCTGACTTCAAGTGATTAACTCCAGAGTCCATGTGTAAGGAACGTGCTGAACTTCTGCAATTAACTTTAATGAATTTGAAAAATTGTTTGCATCTGAATTTATTCTCATTAAAGTCTGAAACATCGACCTGCAGGACTCACATGTTCTTTATGACTCCAGAGGACAAATGTTGAATGCTGTACAGTGTCAAAGTAGGTCTACATGGGAATTTCACATTGCTGCCAATAGTTAGTCACATTAACAAAGTTAATCTGAGGTCACATACTGAGCTCCACTGGATAGCCTGGTCTCATGAAATCCTCAGGATTAAATAGCAAAAATTTCCACCATACACAAAAATAAAATTGCATTTCTACAGTGTTAAAGGATCGCACAAACTCAAAACTTGAAGTGAATTGGCACTGTAATAGTGCGGCAGAAGGGTAGGATGTGGAGTTCAGAGGGCAGATGGGTGAATGCAAACTCTGGTTTGAATCCAAAATGTGATGAAAAATTTAATTCAGTGGGTTAAGTAAGTTATAATTTTTTAAATGACCAAAACCTTTTCCCCCACCTCAAAGTGTTTTGTCTAATCCTAGACTGATCTCAAAAAGTGGCATATGTATGACACAACAATTCGTATGCCATTTTTGGCGTGTTATCAAGACGCATACTCGCTTTTTAGCGTGTTTATCAACGCCGTTTGGCTTACGTTACCTTGCGATTGCGTGTGAATTTACGCCGCAGCGAGTAGTATGAAATGATGAAAATCCGTAGAGGGAGGGTGGTCGAGGTGCTGGATGGGTAAAACAGGACTTTCACCCAGGACACCGGGGATCGTGTCCCGCGTGTCACGTTTCCTAAACTCAAATGTCGTTTTCTTCTTTTCCTAAACCCAACATCAGTTCGCCCTGATGCTAATTCCTCGAGCCGTCTTTCCTGCTCTGTCGAGGTAAGGCAAAATAGTTTGAGGTAAATTCTCAGTGTTTTCAGGTTATTCTAATATTGACTATGCATTTAATGCTGAATTGAGGTAAGTGGTTAAGACGTATACCAAATAACCACAATGACCCCTGTTTGATTTAAAAAGAGTTAAAAAAAAATGTATGTATAAACACAGAGAGCAAAATATTCAATGCTGAATTACTGTTTGGAAAAGTGTTGTCTTGAAAGAGCAAGATGGCAGTTAGACGACATGCTTCTGTGGCTCTGTTTATCTACTGTATGTAGCTCTGTGTGTGTAACACTGTGTGGTTATACGACTGTATACTGTGTACATGATGACTGGAGGAGCAGAAGCCTTCATTTCACAACCTCGTAGCCCGTGGTCAGTCTACCTTGGACGGTTTAGACATTATGGCTAATTATCAAAATCTTTATGGAGAAAATGAACGGGAATTTTACTTCCGGAACCACACTGAGAGGGATTCTTTTTGTATTAATCTATACATTGTTACACTTTTTGCATTACATACCTTTAAACTTTCACAGAAACCTGTGTTGCCTTTTTGACTAATCAGGGGTTAAATGAGTCATTCAAGCTCTACCCACAGTATTCACTCGGTAGTTGATTTTTGAAAGAATTAGTTACTGACTTTCTAAAACAATCCAGGGATTTCAACAGGCAAACATCCAATCTCAACAAATCGGATTCAACAGACTGTGCTGTGAAACCATTCTCATTGATATCCAATACACTTGAGGGCCAGGAGACTTTGCGGCTGGTCCTGTTAAACAACACGGCAACACAAAGCCAGCACATCATCGCAGTGCATTTACTCCACTGCAGCAGCCCGGCATTACTCTATCATTTAAAAGGCTGTGCTACTTTCAGTCACTCGAGGACAGACACAAAGAGCAGGCGCTTTTCAAAGGGCCCATTGTGGAGCCCAGTGAAATTATTCAATTAGTGAATTTAGCACCTGATCTGGTTATCCAGTAGCCCCGAGGACACTACAGCTGCAAGAGAGAGAGAGAGAGTTAGAGACATAAAAAAAAGGAGGGGGGAGGGGGGGGCTGGACAGACCAGACGGAGTAATATTCATTACCTCCCACTCCCCCCTGTTTTATGACAGCAAAATTACCCAGTATTCATATCACACACTGTAAAAATTGCTTTTCATAACACATCCATCGCTCTTTACAGTGCAAGATAGTATCACAAATTATAAGCATACATGCATTTTGTAAAACAGAATGTACATTTTATAATTTGGAGGTTTAATCAGCTACATTAAGCCTGATGTCCTCACACATATGACATGACACTGTTGCTTTTAGAAAAAAACAGGGAGTAAAGCAGATGTATGTGGACACGTCATGGGAGGTGTCAAATGTTGAAGTCCCACAGATGGTTCTACATCTTGTCATGTCACGCTCTCACTTAAAGATGCAATTTTACAACATTGCAGGGGCAGGGTGGTGGATGTGTCGCGTCACAATCCTGCAAACAATATTTGCATTTTTGTTAACCGTAACCATGTTCTTTCCCTGAACATTAAATATATTGTAGTTGCAATGTAATGCATGTATAATGCAGAAAGTGAGGATTAAAAAAAATAAATAAAATTTGGTAGCCTATTGGATGTAAGAAAAGAAAAACTTGTAATTGAATGTCATCCAAGGTTATGCAGAATCATCCAATATCAACATTGTTTGGTGATAGTGTTTTATCACACAAAAAAAATGTTCCCTGTTTAAATCAATTAGCTTGATAATCTACTTTCCTCAATTCATCGGACATTAGCAGGGATGCTATCAATGCTAATCAAGCTACAATGTAAACCAATGTTAATCGTTACTTTCATTTTCAGACTATGCTTTGAAAAATGTTGACAGAAAATGTTGAATTTTTGTGCTAACATTTTCAGATTTTGCTTCGTTAGTTTATAACTTGAAAACTCTGAAGCCTACACCAACCTGAGTCAATTCACAAACGTACAAACCATACACTTTATAATATTAATGGACAACACATCTGGTTCAGCGAAGTGGTGCAAATGCGGAAGTTCAAGTTCAATTTTATTTATATAGCAAGTTTAAAAACAACCTCAGTTGACCAAAGTGCTTAACATGCTCCAAAAGCAACGAAACAATAAACACAAACAAAGCACAATGTACAATACAAAATAACTGACAGTAGAAAAAGAATTAGGTCAATAAGGTCAAGATATCAAAGCTCAACTTGAATTGAAAGCCAATGAATAATAGTGGGTCTTAAGCATGGACTTGAACGTTTCAATGGTCCGAGCTGTTTTAGGAAGTGCCTTAAACCTGCATTCTATCTGAATTCTAGCAGGGGGCGACACGTGCGGTTGCAAAAGGAGGTCGGTTTCTGTAGAAAGTGATCCACTTCTCACTTGATTTATTACCTCAGTAAACATTTTCATAATGAGTTTATGGTTTAAATCGCTAGTTTTAAAACTTCAACACAGAATGATGTTCATTTTTTGAATTATGGTCTCGTTTGATCTTAAAATCGGCGATAAAGCAGAGGGGTGTTTTAGGACGTGGCTATGATGTGATTGCTAGTGAAAGTGTGTAACGTAACGTGGCTCCTCCCTCACTCCTCCCTCTCGTTTAAAATCGTCACATCCGCAACCAGGATGGCTGCGCCGTCGTCGGCAAACTCGACGACGGATAGCAGATCTCCACAAACCAATGGGTGACGTCACACATGCTCTGTCCATTAATAATAATTAATATCAGTTAATATAAGTCAATTAATATTACGGTCTATGGTACACACTGATCCTCACCTTGGGCTTTAGAACAGCCTGTTTTTGTTTACATTAAGCTTTTTCTTCACTGTGAAGTTGGGTTCTTTGGGACTCCAAATAAACCCAGTAACCATATTTGTCATGGTTTTGTCATGTAAGGTCAACGAGATCAAATCAATGTCCTGATCATAAATGTTATTATTATAAAACAATTATGCAACACCTTTTTAACTATTTAACACAATTGGTTTGGAAAGTCAACATTTTTAGATGTTTGGTTAAATGTGGAGTTCTGGTTCAGCAGCAAATTTCATAATTTATTTAATTTTTCAAATTGAATGTGTTTTAACCTGCAAATCACCAAATCAGTACTCGCAATTAATCAGATGTGAAAAATGACTCAGCAACAACAACTGATTTACTGGCCGAGTTTGAACTTAATTCAACACAACACCAGTGAATTTCCACTTTTAATCAGGAACCAAACAAGCAGGTTCGTATTCTGTGTTTACTTCTCGACGTCTTTGTAATCACGCACGGGTTATAAATATGAAAATGCGCACAATAATTAAGAATCTAAATATTTGCATAAATGATGTTCAGAGTCTTGTTTTCTCAAAGTGGGATATTATTCCCTTAAATCAGTGTGATAAGAAAGGGAAACACAAAAGGTGCTGAACTGAAATCACACACTCGGGCTTTAAACCGTTTGGCCTAATTCATGGCCAGAGGTTGTTAAGACGGACTGTTATCATAGATACAAGGCAAATCAAAAGTGTTGTAACATCACCAGCCATCTGGATCTTGGAAGCTCTTTTTCAGTTTTCAAAAAGGATTGTAGCATCAAAAAAAATTAAGAAAAAAAAAATGAAATTTGAGCCTGATAAAGCCAGATGGCTCACAAGGTTAGAGTTGTTCAACACACAGCCTTTTAAAGGAGATGAGCACCAGTGGCTACATACATTACAGTACTGTGTGTACACTGTATGAGCCTCAGAGCACTGTGATCATTTTGTCAAAATAAATCTAATAAACTACATTACAAAAGTGGAGGAGAATGTTGTTTTTTTCTGATATGGAAGATTCCTTGATCACTATAATTAGAAGAACTCTAATGAGGCAATTATAAACAACTGATGAAAGTAGGTTGATGAGTTGTAGACAAAAAAAGACTGAATTTCGTGCTGGAGACACATCCCTAAAAAATGGCTATTGTGTAATAACAAAAAAATCTGTAATTTCCTGAACCAGCTGGCCACAGTACTTTCTATAAGATGTTACTCAAACTGCTTGTGCAGTAGTGCATATGTCGGGGACTATTTGGGGCTTATTCAATTAATAGTTTGTTTTGGTGTTTTCATTTTCATTTGATGACAAGGAAAGTAGTGTATAGAATATAACCACAATTATCTGAATAAGTCTTTTCTTAAAAACTGAATGATGAACATTTTATCAAACCTGTTTCGATTTTATATTTCTTCTAAAGTTGACATACGTTTACTGAACAAGAATGTTTTTTAGAAATACATTTTTAGAAAGAAATGACTTCATGAAGCAGATCTTTAGAAATCCTCAAACATCTTCGCCCCATCAGTCCGCCCCACAGTAACCAACGCTGAAACTCTGCATAGGCCAGATGAGTCATCTGCTGTTTTTTTTTTTTTTTTTTTGATGACCGTGATGACAGAGTCACCTGATGCTGATGACGTTGGAGCACTCTGGACGCATGGCCGGTTAAGACCGGTGTCTGTGTGGGCTCCGTGTGCCAGCTCCACACAGCAGGAGTGTGGCCGAGGAGAAAGGAGGCGGCCTGGGGGCAGACTCTGTGTCAGCTGATAGTGCAGAGGGTGGGCAGGGCCGGGGGTGGCATGCCTGGGCGCGAAAAGGCTCGCCAAGACCCACACTCTTTTGGCATTTTGGCAAAGGCAAGCGGCAAAATAAAATGATCCAATTTAAGCTGGTTTAGGAGTGCCGGAGAATATTCAAATATTTATTTTTGCAGGGCATTCGGGGAGGCTGTGCTTGCTCCGCAGATCAGCAAGAGAACTAAGTTTTCATCCGCTGCTGTGACGGCAGCGCCATCTTGATAGCCTTTTGGCCTCCAGTGGTGGAAAATGGATCCGACGATGGATCCTGCTGCTCTGCCGTCTCCTCAACTCTCTCGCTACCCTTTCCTGAAAAACCTTTTCGCAGAATTACACTACCTCTCCTCTTTATGTGTTGTTCAGGTCCTTTTATTTCACTCCAGCATTTCTCTCTTATATCTGGACAAAACGTTAAATCTAATTGGATGTCGAAACTTTATATCATCTAGCTATCTATCTTCTTTTTTTTTTATTCAGCTTTTATAGGCGCAGAGTACTTTGACTGATACATGTATAATTCATCAACATGTGCTATGATAATAAAGCCTTTGCTAAATGGTCTCCCGTAAGTAGCAAAAAATAATGTCCAGCGCCCATCTATATTTTCTCTTTGAGACTGACATTGACGGCAGGATATCTTTCAAATGATTGCTTCTTAATGCCATTATTGTTATTATGGTTATTATTACTGCTAATGAGGGAAATACAGCCCTGGTTTTCCTCAGCATGAATTTCACCATGGAAATAAATGAGTAAAAAAGCCTTTATTGAATTACACTAAAAGCAATCTCAAATAAATGGGCCTTGAATCTGCCTCCGTGAGACGATGCTTGCTATTGTATAATTTCATTGTGCGGAGAACGAGAACAGCCGGGCCAAAGACACAGACAGACCCCTGATATGGTGGCTTCAGTATCATCTTGGAAACGGTCAAGTGTATATGTGTGTGTGTGTGTGTGTGTGTGTGTGTGAGGAGGGGAGGGGGGGTGAACTTAACGTCTTATTTTTCTATTCTCATTTTTGTCAATCATCCCTCCCGCTTTGAAAGATGTCAAACAAACGGGGCACAGCCTTCGCTGATGCTGCGGATATGATGCGAGGTCGTTCATATTCAATTAGAAATAGAACAATTAAGCACTTACCGTAACTGCAACTCTGACCCTGTGTGGTTTAATACAACTCTCACAACATCATCGGTATACTGAAGCTGCCACGGCTGGAGAGATCCTGCATCTCAGCTGCAGGAAATGTTCCAGTATGTGGCCGCGATGAACGATTGCTTCTTTAACTTCTGAAATAAAATTATGCTTTCTTAGCATTTATTTTCACACAGAGTCAAAGTGCAGTTTTTAGCCCAAAAAAAAGGGGGATTTCTACAAAAGCTAAATCTGGATCACGTATCCCTCTTCAGACCAGTTTTGCGGTTATCAACAAGTTACATCAGTAGTCACTTTATGTTCTATATGAGCAGCTGACGTCTCCTGGGATGTTTATTGTGAGCGTGTCAATAGACTTTGTTGTTGTTTTAGAGATCATGACCTCTGTCACATAAACCCTCTATTGTATGGCCGAGCAGACCAGGTCACTGTAGCAAACGCCTCTAAAATAAAATGATTGTCTAACCAACATATCAGACTGATAATCATGTTTTTTTTTAAGGATAGTCTCAGTAACAGAGAAAAGAATAATTGAGTGACGTGTGATTACATTGAGTCCTAAAAACTGCAAGTGCATAACATTATTTCAACTTCTTTCTAGTGCAAATTCACTTCTTTCAGGATTTTTTACAAGTGTAGTTTTTCTCACCTCCTCTGATTTACAGTACAACATGACATCATGACTTCGCATAAACATACACGCCCACTTTCTTAAGCCAAGTGGTGTGTTATCTGTATGCATTTTGAGCTATCTGCGTGTATGTCTACGCTGTATACAGTGGACGTAAACAAGCACTCGGCGTGTTATCGCGTAAACATACACGCCACTTTCTAAAGCCAAGCGGCTTGTTATCTGCACGCATTTTGAGCGCCATATACAGCGGACGGGTTGGGTGTAGGAAAAGAAGAACGGGGTTGTGTTTAGGAAAAAAAGAAAGAAAGGGTTGAGTTTAGGAAACGTGACACGCGGGACACGATCCTCGGTCTCCTGGCTGAAAGTCCTGTGTTTGACCCGTCCACCACCCCATCCAACCTCACTACGCCGATTTTCGCCCTTTCATACTACTCGCTACGGTGTAAATTCACACGCAATCGCAAGGTAATGGGTCGATTGCTTGGCCTGCTGTTTGCAGCCTTATCCCCCGTTCTCACTCCCAACTTGTAAAATACGGACGCTTGGGCAGTGGCTCTCAGCGTCAGATACAACACAAAAAGCACCTTCAATGGTAGGGTAGCAAGTAGTATGAAAGACCGAAATAATGAGGTTGTTTGGGGTGGTGGGTGGGTCGAACAACACAGGACTTTCACGCAGGAGACCAGGGTTCATGTCCCGCGTGTCACAGAAACATACGTTTTATAATCCCACCCATGATCTTTTCCTGAACCAAACTGTCCCGTTCTTGTACTTCACGTCAGTCAGTAGGCTACGTCCCGACCCAGAGCGTCAAAAAGTGACGTCAAGAGTCCCGACGCTAAAGGAGACTTTTGGCGTGAATAACAAACGCCAAAGGCACATGACCAAGCTTCGATCGGAGAGTTGAGAATGTGTTGCAATTTCACACTCGACACTGCGCATCCTTGGATATGGAGCTATAGCTACCATGACATAGGCTGGATCTCACTTCCCTTATTTGATAGCTCCTCGCTCCTCGGCTGAACCAAAGTTGTTCTGGCCGTCTCAAAGCTCTTTTCTGCCCGGTGGAGCGAGGCTCGAACATCAAACTATGAATGAGGATACACGAGAGCAGCCTTCCCAGAAGCCGTGCAGCTGAAAGCTGTTGCTAACTCCGCCCATACAGCTGACTGAGTCACGTCACGCTTACCGAGGAAAGGACATCTCATCCCTCTAATAACACATTTCTTTGATTCCCTCTCCTTGCATGATTTCCTCCGTCTCTCCTATGCTTCCTCGGTGGGAGGGACTAAGACGCGAGTGAGGGAGGCAAGCGGAGGAGCCGGGGATGCAATTTAAGAACCTGGGATGCACCTAGTGTTGAGTCCCTGAGCAATGCTAAAGAGCATGCGTCATTTGCTAACATCTAGCTATTTGGGACCAGGCTTTTTCCTGGGAACAACAGCATCCAATTAGAAAGTTACATCTGACAGCTGATGCTTGAATGTTTGAGTTTGCTACGATGTAACATCTCCGGTCTCTCCTTCAATATCCGTTCTTGAATGTACTGTAGCGAGAGACGGAGTGAGCTGTACCCAGCATGCTGTTCGGTAAGTTAACAGTTAGCCCCTCTTAATACATAGTGCACTACTAATAAATATGTCACGTAGATCTCAAAAGCTTGCACAGACATGGTTACTGAAGATGTTTTTGTAAAGTATTTTGCCAAACAAACATTCAACTCACAGAAGAGCAGTGGTGGAAACTCACAAAGTACATTCACTCAAGTAGCCTACTGTACATAAGTACAATTTTGAGGTTCATGTACTTGAGCATTTCCATATTATGCTATACTTCTACTCCACTACATGCCAGAGGGAAATATTATAATTTTTACTCAACTACAATTATTTCTATAGTTACTGGTTTGGTTACTCTATAGATTAAGATTGTACAAAAAAAATAAATAAAATACAGTATGATCCTACAGAATACAATGCAGTTTTAATGATTAAACCAGTGCTTCCAAACCTTTTAGGCTTATGACACAAAAGAACAGTGTCTAGCTGCAGTCTCTTGTCCAGATGTCTAATTTTAGCAGTTCCACCAAAGAGACATTTTCTTCCCAGATAGTTTTATTTAAATAACTGATTGAGGCACAGATGTTGGATCTTCTTTCTTGCCTAAATGAACCATCTCATGACTTCTCAGATTTACTGTGTGACCCACTGATATATAAAGTAGTTCAAACTATAGCTCCACCTCGATCAGCCACATAGATATATAGATCAGCCACAGCTTTGATGTATCAGTAACAATTTAATAATGTCATATATAATAATAATAATAATAATAATAATAATAATAATATATGCTGCCATTTTTCTGCACAATGAGTCCTTTTATTTTTGATACTTTTAGTGCATTTTGCTGATAACATTTTACTGTACTTTAACTGCAAGACTTTTACTTGTAATGGAGTGTTTTTGACATCATTGTGTTGCTGCTTTAATTTAAGTAACGGAGCTCAATACTTCAATTTATTAGTCACCGTGACAACATCAAAATACCTGAAGACATACAAGGTTTACATATACAGTAGCAACAACAAATAATGTGTGTGTGTGTGTGTGTGTGTGTGTGTGTCATAAGAGTAAAGAAGTTCTGCAATAGAACACCTCACAATAAAAACTTTCTGCCACTATAAGCACAAAAACATGTGAGCGCTTACTATATACGCCTATGTGTTCAGTACATGGACACACACAAGCACAAACACACACACTGAAATGGACTGATTAAGTCATGCTCCACCATTAAAGAGATTTAGTCTAAAACTTATCAGCAGACGAGCAGTTACAGCAGAAGAGTCACATCCACTCATAACCTAAAGTCAAGGTGATTAATTGAAATTATCGGGTGGAAACAGAGAAA